>NW_020528238.1:15000-33852 GCF_003368295.1 Carassius auratus | reverse complement strand
AATTAAACTTCATAATTTGTTTACATTACACAGTATTTAAAGCAGCATTTAAAGTAATCTTTTTGACATTCTAAACTAGGAGAGGAAAAGAGACTACAGGGATTTTACTTTTGTAAAGTTTGTACTGTTTAAGTTCAGCACTGTGATAAAAGTTTAGCACATTGTTTTGTCATCTGTTTTAAAGCCTGTCTAAACAGCAAGCATTTCTTATGTGTTATCTTTACTTGAGTATCTAAGAGTGCCATAACTGGATTTGTTGAAAAGATTAGAATCGTTACTTCATATTTTATTTGAAAGCTCTACTCCAATGTAAAGTTTTGAGGAGTCACAAGTACAATTTTTTCTTCCATAGCGTCACCAGATGTGCTGCGTGACCTGATGAAGTTTTGGGCAACACGTTCTCACTCCCAACTCGTCACATATTGAAGCTTGGTCAGGATCCCTTTGGCGTCAATATTTAACTTACTGGGCACCCCTTAGGCGTCATGTTTCAACGTGCAGGGAATCCCATAGACTTCTGACCGGAGCCCGTGACGTGCAGGTAACCAGACCGTTGTCTGCAGCGCGTACGGGTCGAGACTACGATAATTAGGCATAAAAAAGAAAAGGCTACAATAATTTAGTTATGGCAGGGCAAGTCAATTGGCGCCCCGTGTCATATTTAACAGTTTTTTTTAATTTATTGTAAAAATGACGTTGGTGTCTGATATTCAAAGAGACGCATGTGAAACAGCATGCAACGGTGACTTTAACAACGCTCCACCGAGTTTTGCTAGGTAATAGGGCTGCACAATTAATCGATTTTCTAATCGCAATTACAATTACAGATGCCGCAATTATGTAATGTTCAAAGTGAATTAATCGTTTATAGTCCACTTATGTTATTCTGCATGCTGAAGAAGTTTTTTCTTTCTTTCTACAGGTTATCTTAAGGGTTTTTTCATTGTTTTAATTTTAGTATAACATTATAGTAGCCTACCATTTTTTTAAGTATAAACCAATCGAATGTATAATTGAGATTTATAGATGCTATAGAAAAGCAATAAAGGTTTTTCAGTTAGTGTTTTTTATCTTGTTTATGTAAAAATATGGCATGCAGGTTCTTCAGACAATGGTATAATCATTCAGCGTAAATTACTGTGATAATCGTAATTAACAATCGCAATTACAATTTTATGAAATAATCAACAATTATGATCTTTGTCATAATCTTGCAGCCCTGCTAGGTAATACTGGTATTTGTTTGTTTGTTTTTGTTTTGTTTTGTTTTTTTTATCGGAGGCTTGTTGATGATAAAAACGTATTTAATGTGCTGTGATTGTTTGTTTAATGATTAATCACTGCAGTGCGATGCAATCAACCTGTTCATTCATTCATTAAATTTATTTATTTATTTATGCATTTAATTGTTTGTTTGGTTGTTTGTTTGATTGTTTATCTATTTATTTATTTGTATGTATTAATAAATCAATCAGTGGCGCTGACGTCATCGTAAGGCGCGATCCCAAGGTCCAGTGCGATTTTCCACTTGGTAAGTAGAGCAGTTAATTAATACAGATGGGAACAATCCATATATTTATGGAACAAAAACCGTTTAATTGGGTCAAGACGTTGTGTTTAGAATTTTAGAGTTGCAAGGTATCAGTTTATGCAGTAAATGACAGCAGTCATTACAAAATATAACTTGCTGCACCACGTGTGCAATAGCCTAACGTTAGCTGAGTTAGCTAATTAAATTCAAGCTTGTGTATTTTTTCACATACAATCATGCAAGGCAAGGTAATATAGGAGATTGTATGGTTTTTCGTTATTATATGTGATCGGTTACCCATATTAAGTTAGCTCGATCACAACACTTTAGCCATTTATAAATGTTCAGATCAAGTTGCCAGATTGGTGTGTTTTCCAGTAATTGTTCAAAATCCACAATCCAAAATTATAAACACACACATCTACTACAGTATTGTGGCTCATCAAATGGCATGTAATAAAGGAAATTAAGTGCTCTCTAAAGAAGGCTACATTGTAAGGCTACGTGTCTGTCATTTGCCTTAAAGAAATAAAAGGGAACAACAGAAATATCAAAATGCCACCTGTCTAAAGCTATTTTATTCCACCTAGTACAAACTAATATCTAATTGAAAACTGACCAATCTGCCAACACCGATGGAAAAAAAATACTGGTAAAAATGTAAGGAGTTCATTTGTTCTCTCTCTCTATCTCTTTCTTTTTTTATCAGGTCCTTCAAATTCTCCCCTCCTTTATTTTAACCTCCCTCAACACAAACATACACACAAACATACACACACACACACACAAAACCAAGGCACTTTTAGAGCCAGTCCGTCTTGTTACCCTGCACTTGTCGGGTGTCTGTAGCTCGCTCTCTCTCTCTCTCTCTGTTCATATTGTCATATTTGTCCGTCTTTTTGTTTTCTCTCTGACAAACTCTTTATTTAACACATTGTCTGTCTGTCTATTTTTGTTTTTGGTGTATATTTCTAATTTCTTGTCAAGTTATGAACACGGCCAAATTCCGACCCTGCCCATCTTGCCAGACGCCCAATCAGGCCACAGGAAAGCTGTTATGTCTGCTTTGGAAGTCTATCCACTAAAAAAAAATAAATGACCAAAGTGGTGTCACTGGATAGACAGTGGGGGCAATCTGTTAAGAAAAGCAGAAATGTTGGCTGTGTAATCGATTCTGCTCGTATTGCAGTAAGTAACATACAAATGTAATTTAAAAAATGCAAAGTGTTATTTGAAGTTGTAACTGAAAGGGCCATGTTTGTTCACATAGTGAAAATCATATACGTAGTAGTATGATTGAGGCATTTATAAATGTACTCTTATTTCCTACAGTACAAGGAATATTCTTTGTCTTTAAATTGTGCTAAATAGAAATAAGTTGTGTTCTCTGTCAAATAAAGGCAACATAAAGTCATGTTGGTAATGGTAGAAACTGGCCTTATCTGAAAGTAAACTTTGTAAAAAAACCCATAAATTTAAACTCCATTAAATGATTTGAAAATAAAATTGCTTTATACAGTACTTATGTATCTAATAATTCAGTAGGTTTAAACTAAAGTGTAGTAACTGTTTTTGTTTTTCAGGTGCGGAAACTTGAGGGCAGTGGGTTACAAGCCCATTTTATTTATTGGCAAACAAAATAAGGCTTCAAATAAGTGGGTTGCAGATGTAATTACCCATCTGCACCCCACTCCTGTCACAAAAATGTTTTTGGAGAAGATGCAGAGGGCTTATGAATTTATTTTGACTAAGTGTAAGAGCAAGATATGTGTTCAGTAATAATAATTATTATTTAAAATGTGTATTTTTCTTTGTTAATATAATACAGATTTTAAATGAATTTAAACTTGTATTAAAGCAACCTCCACAGCACAGCAGCCGGACAGTGACATCCCCACCGCAGAGCAGCACAACAGCCCCAGTGAGGAACAGTGCAATGGTTCCATTTTGGAGCCGGAGAGCCTTGCCGTGGAGCAGCCGGAGCCGGAGAGCCTTGCCGTGGAGCAGCCGGAGCCGGAGAGCCTTGCCGTGGAGCAGCCGGAGCTGGAGAGCCTTGCCGTGGAGCAGCCGGAGCCGGAGAGCCTTGCCGTGGAGCAGCCGGAGCCGGAGAGCCTTGCCGTGGAGCAGCCGGAGCTGGAGAGCCTTGCCGTGGAGCAGCCGGAGCCGGAGAGCCTTGCCGTGGAGCAGCCGGAGCCGGAGAGCCTTGCCGTGGAGCAGCCGGAGCCGGAGAGCCTTGCCGTGGAGCAGCCGGAGCCGGAGAGCCTTGCCGTGGAGCACCGGAGCCGGAGACCTTGCCGTGGAGCAGCCGGAGCTGGAGAGTCTTGCCGTGGAGCAGCCGGAGCCGGAGAGCCTTGCCGTGGAGCAGCCGGAGCCGGTAGAGCCTTGCCGTGGAGCAGCCGGAGCCGGAGAGCCTTGGCGTGGAGCAGCCGGAGCCGGAGAGCCTTGCCGTGGAGCAGCCGGAGCCGGAGAGCCTTGCCGTGGAGCAGCCGGAGCCGGAGAGCCTTGCCGTGGAGCAGCGGAGCGGAGAGCCTTGCCGTGGAGCAGCCCGGAGCCGGAGAGCCTTGCTGTGGAGCAGCCGGAGCCGGAGAGCCTTGCCGTGGAGCAGCCGGAGCTGGGAGAGTCTTGCCGTGGAGCAGCCGGAGCCGGAGAGCCTTGCCGTGGAGCAGCCGGAGCCGGAGAGCCTTGCCGTGGAGCAGCCGGAAGCTGGAGAGTCTTGCCGTGGAGCAGCCGGAGCCGGAGAGCCTTGGCCGTGGAGCAGCCGGAGCCGGGAGAGCCTTGCCGTGGAGCAGCCGATGAAACCCACAAAGGAGTCCGAGACTCTATTTATACTCAACCTTGTTCCTCTGTCTTCCCAATACTCTTCAACCTCTCTCTCTCCTCCCTCCTCTACTACTTTTCCAGCTGGTCTTCCTTCAGAATCTTCTCCTCCTCCACCTCCACTGCCATGCTCTAAGTTATTGAGACAGAGGAAGAAAGAACAAAAACCTCAGTCTGTTCAGCAGCACCTTCTGCCACCTCTGTCTCTCCTCCGTCTCTTATCCCCACAGATCTCTCCTTTCCACAGTCTTGTCCTCCACCTGCTGCCTCTTCCATCTCCCAGTCCTTGAGGCAGGAGGGGCCATGTGTGAAGAAGAGAAGAAAGGGTAAGTTTTGTTTTGCAGTGATATACCTAAATAAACACTATTAATAGATTTGCTTTCAGACAAAGTGGACTTTAGGCAAATTAGATTTATTCGGGTCATTGTTAACCAATACACAGTATTTTGTTCTTTAGATATAGATGTGTTTATGTGGATAGTGTCCAGGGGCTGTGGTTCTAAAGCTAATTTTAGCCTAAAAGCGACCCTCCCTGCAAATCGCTGTCCAAAGTCACACACCCTGAAGGCATATACACATGCAGATCAGACCAATCAGAGACAACATTACTACAATGCACACTGCACATACTTCTGCACACTGGTTCACGCAGAGAAAAATGTCATCTGCGCGTTTACATATACGCTGTGCAGACAGAGCAAGAATGACCAACAAACAAACTGACCTTCCTTCCTGGTATTGTAGTACTTTTACTAACTGTACTATGTTTTCTCAATTCATGTTGACAGTCAGGTAGGGAAGCCAATAGAAATGTTTGAAATGAGCGTTTTGATTGGACATACATTTTTTGGGCCTACACCTTACACCGAATATTTAAATACATTATTAAATGGGGACACTAAATTTCTAGCAATTATCGTTGAATTGATTACACAGAATCTATTTAAACGGAGCTGACTTAGGCAATAACGTCTCTGCATTCAATAATGAAATGCCTTAAGGCTTAAGTTGAAAATTGAGTGTTTAATCTTTATTATACATATATATATAATTCATTATACATTAATGACACTCTATTCTACTATTTGATACTGTACAGTGCTTTGACACAATCCGTATTGTTAAAAGTGCTATGTAAATAAAGGTGATTAATTGATTGAAATACATAAACCACTTAATTTAATAATTGCTATTGGGATGTGAAGAGATTTTCAAACAGCATAACAAAAATATTTCAGAAGACAATGACCTATTGCACCTTAAAGCTAAGAGGGCTTTGGGAAACTCAACCCATTTTGCTCTATCCACAAAAAGCAGGGACAAAGTCAATTGGGCACAAGTGGACAGAACCACAGATAACCTCACGAGTGAAATGATAACCTTGCAAGTGTTATATTTTTTTTTTTTATCATAAAGGTTGCCGAAAATGTAGTAGGCAGAAGATCTTCCTGTTTGATAAAATAGTTGGGGAAAGAATAAATGAGGTAATGTATTTTATTAGGCTACTTGACAATATGTTATGCACTATCCAGTGATTGCGTAAACAGCTAAAATAATAATTACTCTCTCTGTGTGTGTAGGGAAAAGCAGAACTGAAAGTCCACTGGTTGCCTTGTACTGTGTGGTAAGTTGTTTTATTTAACTTTTTTTTTTTTTTATTCCATTGTAATGCTAAGTAGTCTATTCCATGACCAATATGATGTAGGCAAAGTTAAAATGGTCTCTTACAAGCAGCATGGAAGTTTCTTTTATTGATGTCTGTGGCAAGAGAAAGGGCAATGACCAGTAGTCTGGACTGAAACTCAGAGAGTGTGACTGAAACTTAAATTCTTAAAAGAATATACAATTTTTTTGATAGAAATAGGAGAATGATCTACCTCCTTGAGTGAATTTAGATCTAGTTAGTAGGGAGAGCCCAGGATTTTGTGAAGTGGATACAATAGATTGTGGAAGCTAGACAGTTCAGTGCTTTCTAAACAATTAATACAATTGAAAAAAAATATTTGACAGGCAGCCTGTGTATTGACAATAAAATGGGGCTGATGTGAACATATTTTTGCTTTTAGCTAAGCTGCTACATACACAATCATCTGAAGCGTATTTATTTAGCAGGACATTGACCGAGGACATTTACCCAGTAATGCGTTAGTAGTAGTAGTAGTGAATCATGAAAATAATTTTTCAGCATTTGAAACATAAAACTTAATTTAAAAAAACTTAATTTAGCAAATTTCTAAGATGGAAAATGTGGTTTTCAATGAACCAATAGCAGTCTAATGAGATCTGTGGTCCCAACTGATGATGTAAAAATACATCCATCAAGACTCAAATGAATAAACTTGCATCTTATTTTTTGAGGTTTTAAAACAATAAGTGCTTCCAGTAGTGTCTTGCAATGAAGACTAGAACAGTGACAGCAGTGGTGATAAAATGCATAAAGGAAGATTAGGGCAATGAGAAAAAGAAGAGTATTAAATCTGAAGAAGAGGAGAACAATGATGAATGGCCATGTGAGCAAGATGCAGTCACCATCCTTATCCCAGAGTCTGTAGAACTGCCAGATCTGCTTGGAATGCAACATCAAAACATGCTGAAGTCTTGAAACTGGTCCGGTATTCTGTAACTGCAAACCATAGCCCCTTTCCATGTAATCTAAGAGTGCTTTATTTATTTTTTAAACAAATGACACATTTATTGACAAATATCAATAAATGTCAATGAAATCTAAATTAATCCCAACAATAATCTTTATTTTTGTTCTGTATTCTAATGATATGTTCAACTTATGATACTTACAGTGGCAAAACTTGGGATGACACATGGGAGTCTACAAATCCCAACCAGCTTTCACCATGACAGTCTACTGACCATGAATACCTGGACTTGTTAAGCACTCTTCAATTCGGAGTGTTTTGTTGTTGTTCTTTTGCTTGCTGTTCTTCATTAAAGTTTGTGCACAGTGCATATACTGTTTTAGTATGTTTTTTTTTTTAAGTATCATTTTAAACACCTTTTACATTTGTCAGGAACTGCATAACAGTCCTATGGATAGGACATGCTACAGTCATGCTTTTCATTATAATGGCATTCCCAAAGACATTACTTGTATAATAGATATTAAAATATAATAAATATATGAAATATTTTTTTTACAGTGCAACCTTAATATAGCATAGATGCAAAATAGGTCACTTAGATTTGCTTAGATCTTATGAGAAAGTGTACATAAGGTAAATAAAGAATTGGGACCAGTTGCAGAAAAGCTAGTTTAATTGTACCTTAATTGTATTGGAAAACTAAGACTAATAACTGTATAGTATTTTCTTTACTTGTTTACCAAACTGTCTAAAAAGGATAATATTTGAGGTCTGAGATATGGGAACGGTGAAGAGAGAGGGCAAACATTTAGCATTTTAGCTCTTATCAGCCAATATTGTCTTAACCTTCATAGCACTTCATCTTTTATAAGATAGGCTTTTGACTAAATACATAATGTTTATAAAATTGTCCAAATTTGTTTTTTTTAGTTTTTGTGTTTGTAAAATTACAGTTTTTGACATTTTAGGTAATACAAATAATTGTACAAATACCTGTAAGTAACTTACAATTAGCATGTAAAACAAAAATCTTCTGTCAAATAATCTTCATGTAAAACAAATAATTCTGTTTGGAGCATGTCCTCGGTTCTCACCTTTTTACCCTCCTACCTGTTTGCATCTCTGTATAGATAAGTTTATATGAACCATCTGTCTGTTATGGCAAACATGAAATATAAATAATATAAATATATTATTATATATGTATGAGTATATTTATATAATAGTTTACAAATAAATCTATTATATATATATATATATATATATATATATATATATATATATATATATATATATATATATATATATATATATATATATATATACACATACATATGTATAGATTACACACACACACATATATATGTATATACATACATATATATGCACACATAATAGTTTATTTGTATACAGTACAACCGGTTCATACTATGAAAATCAATGCTTTGAAAAAAGGATTCACTAAACTGTTTCTACGTCACGTTACCCCAAGATAGGAATGTATACCTGTAAAATTATATTTTTATTTTTAACGAGAAGAAAAAATATTTAACTGAACTTCTGGTATAACCCTACTTCTGCCAGAAGATCCTGTAATGACCACATTTGGACAAGTTTGTGTGACGTGGATTTTTACACGCTGTGGCTGGACTAATGTTTAGGCAAAAATACAAGGTGCTTCATGTTGCACACTATGTTTTATTGTCATTATGACTTCAGCAACTGTCACTGAACAATAAGTGATTGATATGTAGCAAAGAAATTACCCATTTACCGAAATCATAACCCTAACCCTACAGCATAAGTAGGGAACTACAATTAACTACAATTTACAGTCCCATGTCACATCAATATAGTGCCAAAGGCGTATGGGTAATGTAGTTTAAAAACCTTTTAGTAATGAAATGAAGTAAATAGTATATTTAATGAACAAAGGGCTACCTCAATATGTTCATTGTGCAAACCTTTATGATATATTTGAGAACCAGACTGAAATTTGGTGTTATACTAAGAACACTTTTTAAAACACTTATTTTTAAACTTTCTGTATATGTGAGAAAATTGCATCAAGTCTTATTTAGTAATCAGTTTGAGTTACAGCCATTTGAAATGTGCAATTTTTTCCTCTTTTAGGATCACTTCTGGTCTCTTCTGGGGGGGGGCAATTAAACCTATGCAGATGTACTATCTTTATCATGGACAATAAACCGTTATCACATTAATGTCTGAAAAGTTTGTTTATTTCTGCCCCTTTCTATATTTACAACATGCATATGTTAGATTTATGGTGCTGAAACTGAAAACAAAAATTCAGTAAAAAATGTATTCAAAGGTAAAAGTAACATATGTAGCCAACATATTATTTCTTTTTATCATTCATTTTCCTTTGGTGAAGGTTGAACTTGTGTTGGGAAATGATTTTTCCTCATCATAATGTGTTTGTTTACATACCTCCCCATTTTAGGGATGGGAAGTAGTACTAAAAAAGTGGTGGATGAATGGAGGGAGCTTTCCCCTTCGACTGACTCACACAAAACCATAATCCATGCAAATCATAATTAAATTTATTGAACACAAGGAAGCAAACAGAGCTTCAGGAGGGGTCAAGGCCAACATAAACAAAAACATACTAACTCCTAAACACAACCCACCTATGCTAAGGACCAACTACAAAAAGACCTCCTACTCCAAGCCTCCACAGCACAGACGTCTCAGCTCTGCCTTTTAACTCCAAACATTTTCTCTAATGAACCAATCAGGACAGTGCCATCGTCAGCAGAATCATCAGCTAACTGAACTCGATCTGTTAGTCATCAGCATTTGAAAGAGAGGAAGGGAGAGAGCAAAAACAGAACACATACACACACAAAAAACCGAACACTTGACTAACACAAGTCAAGTGTTCGGTCCAGTCATGCTTTTCTGTGTCCCTATTATAATGAGCTTATTCCATGTCTCTAACCAGGTTTCAATTGTTTGGAAGTAACAAGTATTAATCATGGCCCCGGGTTCCAGAAACCCACAAAATAGAACCGGAGTCCTATTCCATTATTCCTAGCTGCGGTATTCAGCGGCGACAGGCGGCCTGCTTTGAACACTCTAATTTTTTCAAAGTAAACGCTCCGGGCCCCGAGGTGACCGGACACCCAGTTAAGGGCATCCGGGGGGCGCCGGGAGGCAGGGTCCGGGACAGGCGGTGGCTCGCCTCGCGGCGGACCGCCAGCCCACTCCCGAGATCCAACTACGAGCTTTTTAACTGCAGCAACTTTAATATACGCTATTGGAGCTGGAATTACCGCGGCTGCTGGCACCAGACTTGCCCTCCAATGGGTCCTCGCCCATGGGTTTAGGATACGCTCATTCCAATTACAGGGCCTCGAAAGAGACCTGTATTGTTATTTTTCGTCACTACCTCTCCGAGTCGGAAATGGGTAATTTGCGCGCCTGCTGCCTTCCTTGGATGTGGTAGCCGTTTCTCAGGCTCCCTCTCCGGAATCGAACCCTGATTCCCCGTTACCCGTGGTCACCATGGTAGGCGCCTAAAGTACCATCGAAAGTTGATAGGGCAGACATTCGAAAGAGTCGTCGCCGCCGCAGAGGGCGCGCGATCGGCCCGAGGTTATCTAGAGTCACCAAAGGGACCGGGGCGAGGACGGATCCCCGACCCCGGATGGGTTTTGGATCTGATAAATGCACGCGTCCCCGCCCGTGAGGGAGGGTCGGCGCTCGTTTGCATGTATTAGCTCTGGAATTGCCACAGTTATCCAAGTACCGGGTGGAGCGATCAAAGGGACCATAACTGATTTAATGAGCCATTCGCAGTTTCACTGTACCGGCCGTGTGTACTTAGACCTGCATGGCTTAATCTTTGAGACAAGCATATGTTACTGGCAGGATCAACCAGGTAGCCCTCAAGAGGGGGTGTGGGATGGACAACCGCAGCGCGCTTGTTTCCTACACGCGGGTCTCGCTCCGCGCAGGGTGTCCACCCCCCCGGGGGGAGGCGGAACCCAGGCGGTGCGGCCGCTCATAGGGCGACGTGCGGCGACCTCCCCCGCTCGTGGGTCACGGGGGTGGCTGGCCGCTGATCGAGGCCGTAACCGGGAAAAGTGTGCTTCGCGGGGCCGGGAGGAGGACGGGCGAGGGCCGGACGGAGCCGACCTCCCGCCTCGCGCCTCCTCTCCGACCGCCGGTGGCGGACATTTAGGATAGACCGGCCGTCTGAGTCTCCCAAGAAAGAGGGGGGCAGAGCCCCTTCTCATGCGCGCATGTGCCGGACACGGTGTTTCGCTCGTACCTTCCAACCACCGTGCCCCCTAGGCGCACCCGCCCATAGCGGCCAGTGGCCGGGCGGGGTCCTAGCTCGGGCGCGCAACGTGCTCCACTCGATCCGTTCTCTTGCGATACGCGCTAAGTCCACAAAATAACGCGTTCGCCGAAATCGCGACGGCACGTAAAAACGCCATCCCCTATCGGGCGGACCTCCAGGGTCGCGGGTGAATCCAGAAGGTGCCCGCGGAAGAGGCACCTTTCCCGGCCTGCCCCGGAGCCTCGGGGAGGGTGGATGTTTGGCCAAAGCCCGCGTTTCCGACTTAGTCGTCAGAGCTCACGGGCGACCACTGGTCACCCCGCGAACGGTTCTCCCCAGTAAGGGCGGTCGTCTTTCGACTGCCCCCGGCCACGGCGATGGTGCTTGGGCCGGGCAGCGGTCCACAAAGCCCCCTTAGGTATCAGTTTGCGTTCCCGGTCGGGGGGCCCTCAGACGAATCGCGTCACCCCGGCCACGGCGAGGGTATGTGGGCCGGGGAACCCTCCAGACAGCCCCCTGGATCCGAAATGGTTTTCGCCAGAGCCTAAGTCCACAAAATGACGCGTTCGTCCAAATCGCGACGGCACGTAAAAACGCCATCCCCTATCGGGCGGACCTCCAGGGTCGCGGGTGAATCCAGAAGGTGCCCGGGGAAGAGGCACCTTTCCCGGCCTGCCCCGGAGCCTCGGGGAGGGTGGATGTTTGGCCAAGGCCCGCGTTTCCGACTTAGTCGTCAGAGCTCACGGGCGACCACTGGTCACCCCGCGAACGGTTCTCCCCAGTAAGGGCGGTCGTCTTTCGACTGCCCCCGGCCACGGCGATGGTGCTTGGGCCGGGCAGCGGTCCACAAAGCCCCCTTAGGTATCAGTTTGCGTTCCCGGTCGGGGGGCCCTCAGACGAATCGCGTCACCCCGGCCACGGCGAGGGTATGTGGGCCGGGGAACCCTCCAGACAGCCCCCTGGATCCGAAATGGTTTTCGCCAGAGCCTAAGTCCACAAAATGACGCGTTCGTCCAAATCGCGACGGCACGTAAAAACGCCATCCCCTATCGGGCGGACCTCCAGGGTCGCGGGTGAATCCAGAACGTGCCCGGGGAAGAGGCACCTTTCCCGGCCTGCCCCGGAGCCTCGGGGAGGGTGGATGTCTGGCCAAGGCCCGCGTTTTCGACTTAGTCATTTTTCCAACCCCGAATTCCTCCAGGGCCTCCGACCTGCCGAGCGAGGCCGACGAGGGCTAGGGCCGGTCGGATAGGTCTCTCACCAAAGAGGCCCTGGAGCCTACGACCCGCCACTGGTCACCCAGCAAACCGAGAACCGGAGTAGGGGGTGCTATCTCACTCTCATGCCCAAGAGAGGGAGGCCACGCTGGGCCTGGGTCGCTGGAAATAGACCTTGGAGCTCAACGTTCAAATTTACAGAGAACCAGACTAGGGGTAGCCGTCTCACTCTCATGCCCGAGAGGGTGAGGCCTCGTTGGGCCTGGGTCGCTCGAAAATGCCCCTGGAGCTCAACCTTCAAATTTACAGAGAACCAGACTAGGGGGAGCCATCTCACCCTCATGCCCGAGAGGGTGAGGCCTCGTTGGGCCTGGGTCGCTCGAAAATGCCCCTGGAGCTCAACCTTCAAATTTACAGAGAACCAGACTAGGGGGAGCCGTCTCACTCTCATGCCCGAGAGGGTGAGGCCTCGTTGGGCCTGGGTCGCTCGAAAAAGCCCCTGGAGCTCAGCCTTCACGGTTAATGAGAACCGGAGTAGGGGGCGCCATCTCACTCTCATGCCCAAGACGGTGAGGCCTCGTTGGGCCTGGGTCGCTCGAAAAAGCCCCTGGAGCTCAGCCTCCACGGTTAATGAGAACCAGACTAGGGGGAGCCGTCTCACTCTCATGCCCAAGACGGTGAGGCCTCGCTGGGCCTGGGTCGCTCGAAAAAGCCCCTGGAGCTCAGGCTCCACGGTTAATGCGAACCGGAGTAGGGGGCGCCATCTCACTCTCATGCCCAGGACGGTGAGGCCACGCTGGGCCTCAGTCGACCGAAAAAGCCCCTGGAGCTCAACCTTCAAATTTACAGAGAACCAGACTAGGGGGAGCCATCTCACTCTCATGCCCGAGAGGGTGAGGCCTCGTTGGGCCTGGGTCGCTCGAAAAAGCCCCTGGAGCTCAGCCTCCACGGTTAATGAGAACCGGAGTAGGGGGCGCCATCTCACCCCCATGCCCGAGAGGGTGAGGCCTCGTTGGGCCTGGGTCGCTCGAAAAAGCCCCTGGAGCTCAGCCTCCACGGTTAATGAGAACCGGAGTAGGGGGCGCCATCTCACCCCCATGCCCGAGAGGGTGAGGCCTCGTTGGGCCTGGGTCGCTCGAAAAAGCCCCTGGAGCTCAGCCTCCACGGTTAATGAGAACCGGAGTAGGGGGCGCCATCTCACCCCCATGCCCGAGAGGGTGAGGCCTCGTTGGGCCTGGGTCGCTCGAAAAAGCCCCTGGAGCTCAGCCTCCACGGTTAATGAGAACCGGAGTAGGGGGCGCCATCTCACCCCCATGCCCGAGAGGGTGAGGCCTCGTTGGGCCTGGGTCGCTCGAAAAAGCCCCTGGAGCTCAGCCTCCACGGTTAATGAGAACCGGAGTAGGGGGCGCCATCTCACCCCCATGCCCAGGACGGTGAGGTCACGCTGGGCCTCGGTCGATCGAAAAAGCCCCTGGAGCTCAACCTTCAAATTTACAGAGAACCAGACTAGGGGGCGCCAACTCACTCTCATGCCCAGGAGGGGTAGGCCACGCTGGGCCTGGGTCACTCGAAAAAGCCCCTGGAGCTCAGCCTCCACGGTTAATGAGAACCGGAGTAGGGGGCGCCATCTCACCCCCATGCCCGAGAGGGTGAGGCCTCGTTGGGCCTGGGTCGCTCGAAAAAGCCCCTGGAGCTCAGCCTCCACGGTTAATGAGAACCGGAGTAGGGGGCGCCATCTCACCCCCATGCCCGAGAGGGTGAGGCCTCGTTGGGCCTGGGTCGCTCGAAAAAGCCCCTGGGGCTCAGCCTCCACGGTTAATGAGAACCGGAGTAGGGGGGCGCCATCTCACTCTCATGCCCAGGACGGTGAGGCCACGCTGGGCCTCGGTCGATCGAAAAAGCCCCTGGAGCTCAACCTTCAAATTTACAGAGAACCAGACTAGGGGGCGCCAACTCACTCTCATGCCCAGGAGGGGTAGGCCACGCTGGGCCTGGGTCGCTCGAAAAAGCCCCTGGAGCTCAGCCTCCACGGTTAATGAGAACCGGAGTAGGGGGCGCCATCTCACCCCCATGCCCGAGAGGGTGAGGCCTCGTTGGGCCTGGGCCGCTCGAAAAAGCCCCTGGAGCTCAGCCTCCACGGTTAATGAGAACCGGAGTAGGGGGCGCCATCTCACCCCCATGCCCGAGAGGGTGAGGCCTCGTTGGGCCTGGGTCGCTCGAAAAAGCCCCTGGGGCTCAGCCTCCACGGTTAATGAGAACCGGAGTAGGGGGGCGCCATCTCACTCTCATGCCCAGGACGGTGAGGCCACGCTGGGCCTCGGTCGATCGAAAAAGCCCCTGGAGCTCAACCTTCAAATTTACAGAGAACCAGACTAGGGGGCGCCAACTCACTCTCATGCCCAGGAGGGGTAGGCCACGCTGGGCCTGGGTCGCTCGAAAAAGCCCCTGGAGCTCAGCCTCCACGGTTAATGAGAACCGGAGTAGGGGGCGCCATCTCACCCCCATGCCCGAGAGGGTGAGGCCTCGTTGGGCCTGGGCCGCTCGAAAAAGCCCCTGGAGCTCAGCCTCCACGGTTAATGAGAACCGGAGTAGGGGGCGCCATCTCACCCCCATGCCCGAGAGGGTGAGGCCTCGTTGGGCCTGGGTCGCTCGAAAAAGCCCCTGGGGCTCAGCCTCCACGGTTAATGAGAACCGGAGTAGGGGGGCGCCATCTCACTCTCATGCCCAGGACGGTGAGGCCACGCTGGGCCTCGGTCGATCGAAAAAGCCCCTGGAGCTCAACCTTCAAATTTACAGAGAACCAGACTAGGGGGCGCCAACTCACTCTCATGCCCAGGAGGGGTAGGCCACGCTGGGCCTGGGTCGCTCGAAAAAGCCCCTGGAGCTCAGCCTCCACGGTTAATGAGAACCGGAGTAGGGGGCGCCATCTCACCCCCATGCCCGAGAGGGTGAGGCCTCGTTGGGCCTGGGCCGCTCGAAAAAGCCCCTGGAGCTCAGCCTCCACGGTTAATGAGAACCGGAGTAGGGGGCGCCATCTCACCCCCATGCCCGAGAGGGTGAGGCCTCGTTGGGCCTGGGTCGCTCGAAAAAGCCCCTGGGGCTCAGCCTCCACGGTTAATGAGAACCGGAGTAGGGGGGCGCCATCTCACTCTCATGCCCAGGACGGTGAGGCCACGCTGGGCCTCGGTCGATCGAAAAAGCCCCTGGAGCTCAACCTTCAAATTTACAGAGAACCAGACTAGGGGGCGCCAACTCACTCTCATGCCCAGGAGGGGGAGGCCACGCTGGGCCTGGGTCGCTCGAAAAAGCCCCTGGAGCTCAGCCTGCGAAGCGCTTTTGTCATCACCCCGATGGCGGGTAAAAACGGCATCCTCTATCGGGCAGACCTCCGGGGCCGCGGGCGAAATCGGAGCTCTACCCGGGAAAGGTGCACCATCCTGGGCAAGGCCGCCGGAGAGGGGGTGGTTGGATGTTCGACCGGGGCCCGCTCGGGAACGCCGGGGCCTAGGGACTTGAAACTCGGGTCGTTGATAGGGCCCGTCGGCCCCTCTCGGACGCCGCCACCCCCGAGCCGACAGCCCCCCGGGGGCCGGGGATAGCGCCCCCCAAAGTTCGAAATTTTGAACGGCCGTATCTCGCCGAGGCCGAGCCCCAGGGACTTCAAACTCTGGTCGATGATAGATCCCGTGGCCCCCTATCAGACGCCGCCACCCGCGGGCCGATGGCCCCCCGGGGGCCGGGGATAGCGCCCCCCTAAGGTCGAAGATTTGACGGGCCGTATCTCGCCGAGGCCGAGCCCCAGGGACTTCAAACTCGGGTCGCTGATAGAGCCAGAGGGCCCCTACCGGACGCCGCCGGCCCCAGGTCCCCAACCCCCGGGGAGGCCGAGATACGGCCCCCCAAACTTCAGGATTTGTGCCCTCGTAACTCAGGCACCGGACCGCCCCGGGACTCGGGGGCGGTGGCGTCCGGTGGGCCCCGAGGCCCTCTACCTGACCCCCGAGTTTCAGCCCCGGGGACCCCCGCACCGCGGAGATATCGGCGAGAAACCGCGCCGCGGCCGAAATCGGAACTCTACCCGGGAATGGCGCATCGTCCTGGGCAAGGCCGCCGGCGAGGGGGGGGTTGGAAGTTCGACCGGGGCCCGCGCCGGAACGCCGAGGCCTAGGGTCTTGAAACTCGGGTCGTTGATGGAGGCCGTCGGCCCCTCTCGGACGCCGCCACCCCCGAGCCGACAGCCCCCCGGGGGCCGGGGATAGCGCCCCCCAAAGTTCGAAAATTTGACCGGCCGTATCTCGCCGAGGCAGAGGCCCAGAGACTTCAGACTCGGGTCGATGATAGATCCCGTGGCCCCCTATCAGACGCCGCCAGCCCAGAGCCGGTGCACCCCAGGGGGCAGGAGATAGCGCCCACCGATGGTGGAACTTTGAACGGCCGTATCTCGCCGAGGCAGAGACCCAGGGACTTCAGACTCGGGTCGATGATAGACCCCGTGGCCCCCTATCAGACGCCGCCAGCCCAGAGCCGGTGCACCCAAGGGGGCCGGAGATAGCGGCCACCGAGACAGAAACTTTGAACGGCCGTATCTCGCCGAGGCAGAGGCCCAGGGACTTCAAACTCGGGTGGGTGATAGGCCCCGTGGCCCCCTATCAGACGCCGCCACCCCAGGGCCGGTGCACCCCAGGGGGCCGGAGTTAGCGCCCACCGATGGAGAAATTTTGAACGGCCGTATCTCGCGGAGGCAGAGACCCAGGGACTTCAGACTCGGGTCGATGATAGACCCCGTGGCCCCCTATCAGACGCCGCCACCCCAGGGCCGGTGCACCCCAGGGGGCCGGAGTTAGCGCCCACCGATGGAGAAATTTTGAACGGCCGTATCTCGCCGAGGCAGAGACCCAGGGACTTCAGACTCGGGTCGATGATAGACCCCGTGGCCCCCTATCAGACGCCGCCACCCCAGGGCCGGTGCACCCCAGGGGGCCGGAGTTAGCGCCCACCGATGGAGAAACTTTGAACGGCCGTATCTCGCCGAGGCAGAGACCCAGGGACTTCAAACTCGGGTCGATGATAGACCCCGTGGCCCCTATCAGACGCCGCCACCCCAGGGCCGGTGCACCCCAGGGGGCCGGAGTTAGCGGCCCACCGAGGAAGAAACTTTGAACGGCCGTATCTCGCCGAGGCCGAGACCCAGGGACTTCAAACTCGGGTGGGTGATAGGCCCCGTGGCCCCCTATCAGACGCCGCCACCCCAGGGCCGGTGCACCCCAGGGGGCCGGAGATAGCGCCCACCGAAGGTGGAACTTTGAACGGCCGTATCTCGCCGAGGCCGAGACCCAGGGACTCCAAACTCGGGTCGATGATAGACCCCGTGGCCCCCTATCAGACGCCGCCACCCCAGGGCCGGTGCACCCCAAGGGGGCCGGAGTTAGCGGCCACCGATGGAGAACTTTGAACGGCCGTATCTCGCCGAGGCAGAGACCCAGGGACTTCAAACTCGGGTGGGTGATAGGCCCCGTGGCCCCCTATCAGACGCCGCCACCCCAGGGCCGGTGCACCCCAGGGGGCCGGAGATAGCGCCCACCGATGGTGGAACTTTGAACGGCCGTATCTCGCCGAGGCAGAGACCCAGGGACTTCAAACTCGGGTCGATGATAGACCCCGTGGCCCCCTATCAGACGCCGCCACCCCAGGGCCGGTGCACCCCAGGGGGCCGGAGATAGCGCCCACCGAGGAGAAACTTTGAACGGCCGTATCTCGCCGAGGCAGAGACCCAGGGACTTCAAACTCGGGTGGGTGATAGGCCCCGTGGCCCCCTATCAGACGCCGCCACCCCAGGGCCGGTGCACCCCAGGGGGCCGGAGTTAGCGCCCACCGATGGAGAACTTTGAACGGCCGTATCTCGCCGAGGCAGAGACCCAGGGACTCCAAACTCGGGTCGATGATAGGCCCCGTGGCCCCCTATCAGACGCCGCCACCCCAGGGCCGGTGCACCCCAGGGGGCCGGAGTTAGCGGCCACCGATGGAGCAACTTTGAACGGCCGTATCTCGCCGAGGCAGAGACCCAGGGACTTCAAACTCGGGTGGGTGATAGACCCCGTGGCCCCCTATCAGACGCCGCCACCCCAGGGCCGGTGCACCCCAGGGGGCCGGAGTTAGCGGCCACCGAGACAGAAACTTTGAACGGCCGTATCTCGCCGAGGCAGAGACCCAGGGACTTCAAACTCGGGTGGGTGATAGGCCCCGTGGCCCCCTATCAGACGCCGCCACCCCAGGGCCGGTGCACCCCAGGGGGCCGGAGATAGCGGCCACCGAAGGTGGAACTTTGAACGGCCGTATCTCGCAGAGGCAGAGACCCAGGGACTTCAAACTCGGGTGGGTGAT
>NW_020528238.1:0-7500 GCF_003368295.1 Carassius auratus | reverse complement strand
TAGAAACTAATTTTCCAATTAATTTTTTTGCTTTGCTTATAATATGCGTTCTTCATGGTAAATTGGGTATTTATAGAAGAAACCATATAAATATATTTTACATTTACAAGAATGGGGGTCCTTCAAACAATGATGATCATATTTGGAGCTCCGCAACACCTAAAAGATTAAAAACCCGTTGTAGACAACATTATCAAATTATATTTTTAATAAAGGTTGGTCTGCTAATTATTTTCTCCATTACTCAACTGAATGTTTGGTTTCTAAGTTGGGCTGTACTTACATTGTAAGCACAAAAAGAGTAGTTTTATTTATAACAAAATAAAGTTTCTGTGAACTATAGCCTAGCCCAACTACACAGTGGCATGATGAGAAAGTACCTCAAATCTATAATTTAGTACAGTACTGTACTTAGCCTTACAATAATGCACTTCATTTTCACCACTGACTGGTTGTAGAGGCATGCATAAAATAATTTCTATGTAACGTGGAAAAAAACAGACAGTACACTTTGGGTATATTTATAAGGTGATCAACAGCAGATTTTATTACATGCTTTAGATTCAGGGTTAAGGTCAAGGTCACCATCAAAAAAAAACAAAAAAAAAAACATTGTCTTCTGGATTACAGTTCGTCATCAGAAATGTCGAAGTCACTGTTGTAGTCATCAGCTGACAGTTGGTTAAAGAAGTTGGTGTTCTCTGCTCCAGTCAAAACTTGCAGGTAACAGTCTCTTGCTTGCACCCTCATATCTCTGATTTTACGCTGCTTTCTGTGGATGATGCACTGCAGACCTTTCAAACCCTCTTCAGTTAGGCCACATTGCGAATCTTAAAAGAATGGAAAAACAACAACAACAAAAAACCATTAAGCCTCCCTTATAAACTTTCATTAAACACTCATCATTGTTGT
Organism: Carassius auratus; assembly: GCF_003368295.1. Classification (NCBI taxonomy): domain Eukaryota; kingdom Metazoa; phylum Chordata; class Actinopteri; order Cypriniformes; family Cyprinidae; genus Carassius; species Carassius auratus. The sequence goes on along the minus strand of NW_020528238.1, from coordinate 6,588 downwards.
GTATGCTTATTTGGGCTGCCACCTAAAAGTAACCTAAAATGTTAGTCTGTTAGAAAAGTCATAGTTGGTCTAATTTGGAGTGGTTATACGTTGCAAAAAACAAAAACAAAAAAAAACAAACAAACAAAAAAAACAACAAACACACATATTCCACAGGACATGTTAAAACTCACAGGCAGATATTATGAATAACAAGGCTGGACCCTGTAGTTATTACACAGTATTTACATATGTGGGGCAATAAATTTAAATTTGGACCATTGAAAGAGTTTCAAGTACAACTCCAAAAAAGCAAGATTGACAACGTTCAGCTACCAATTGGATAGAGATTTAGGCAAAGTGTAACGATAGCTCATACAGCTACAGCCACTTATGCTACAAGGAAATGTTTCTGAGTTTTTTGTGAGTCCATTTTAAAGAAAAATCTTTGGTCAGGGGCAACCCTATGCTTATGTTTGCCGTATATGACAAATATGCCATATATTACAAATACATACTTTTTATTGTCTCCTTGGCAAAGCAGCAGGACAGTTCTCTGAGGGCATCAGCACGAGTTGAAAGATATCTCCAATGGTTGTTCATCTCTGCAACAAGAATCTTCTGCTCCTCCTGAAGTCTCCTTAATGACATCATGATGTCGAATGCCTTTCTCTTTGTCCTAAAATTAACAGAGTCTGGAATGCACGAAAAAAAATTGTCATACATCAACCTTCTTTAATATTTAAAATCAGATGGGGTTGCAGATTGACATTTGAGGCATCGTGGTTGAAATATGTATAATTGTCAGAAGACTAGTGAACATACCACTGTGTGGTAGCTGCCATGGCCAAGCTGTCTCACCAGACAAAATGGTTTCCAAGCACAGAGTTTCTGTGTTTGGAACCATTCTGTTGTATTTCTCAACAATTGATGTCAGGGTCCCCTTCTCCTCCCTGATTTTGCGGCGGATCCTGGCACGACCTTTGTTGCCATCTGTATCTTTATAGAGACGCTGAGAACGTCTCTTGATACTCGCCACAAGTACCTCAATTCTGCTGGCCAAGGCATCAGCATCATTTGTGGTTGTTGTTGCTGCTGCTGAGAAGAAATGTGTGATTTTTACACAAAATTACAATAACAATTATTCATGACTAAATGTGTTACCAATATTATATATACACATATATGTTATAAGGGCTGCACGATATATTGCATGCGATACTCATGCGCATCTCATCAGTAAAGCCAGTTCTGTGATTGGAAATAAATCTCTATCACCTATTTTCAGATGGAGCAGCATTTAATACGCAGAGCAGTAGTTCACAAGCTATGCAATATCACATTCACTATTGCATGCGATGCATCTGTGATTATGAGCTTGAATTGCGTAGCTTGTCATATAAAATATAGGGGCTAAACAATTAATCACTTTTCTAATTGCAATTAGAGATGCTACAATCGTTAAAAAGTGGCAATCTTATGCAATCGTTCAAAGTGGTAATTGATCACTCAAAAGCCTCTTATGTTATTCTGTGTGCTAAAGATGCATTTTTTTTCTCTAGAGGTTATTTAAAGGGTTTTTCCATTGCTCTAATTTTTGTTTTAGTATAACATTATACCATTCATACACACACATACATATGTATATACATAAGTCATTTACTCACTATCTGCCCACTCCTTTACTTCGTTGAGCCAGTCTTCCAACTGGCTCTCTGTCACTGCCAGTTCAACTTTTAAAGACTCTAGGTTTAGCAACTGGTTTTGCAGAGCTTTTGTGGTCTGCAATTACAAGCAATCACAGATGGTACAAGAACAATAGCTAAATGTTTAATGCACAACTTCAAACAGTAATAACATACATTATTGAACATCTAAAACCAATTCTACTGATGTTATTACCTTCTGATATCGGCGGGTCAGTGTGATGGCCAAAGTGTAGATCTTTTGCTGATTCCAGCGCATGGCCATGAGAGTCAGCATGTCTGTGCGTCCTGCAAACAGAGAATATCATGTTACCATATTCCCCCTACTTATTATGTAATAATGTAACTAGTATAGTATGTGGTCATTGTACCTGCTTTGGACATGTGTTTTGTAGTCACTGCAATCCTAGACAGGAAAGCATTGCACTGTTCCACCTCCTCACCTAGGGTTAAACCAGCCCCATCCTGATATGCCCCACTCCATTTCACCTGATTAGGAATAATAATAATAATAATAATAATAATAATAATGCTGAGAAAGTGTTGACATGTTCATTTCTTCAAATGAGAAGAAGACATCTGTGGCATAAATAGTGGCAAAGTGAAGGGTTGCAGGCCAGTAGTCACTCAGATTTAGATCACCCACTCCAGCAGCCCACGTGGCTTGGCATGCCTCACAACTCAACTCAGGCATGCTTAGATCATATCGTCCTGGAAAAATGAAAAAACACATCCACTTAAATGTAAATATAATGTGATTAATCAGGGTTTTGATTCCTTACACAATTTTACATTACTTTGTATACTTTTTAAACATTACTTAGAGGTCATGCAGATCTTACATCCAGACCTGTGCCAAACTTATGGGAGTAGAGCATGTACAGATTTTTATCTTCACACCCTTACCATTCATTGTGATTACAGCAACAGTCTTCCCTGGACTGACCCTTAGTGACTCTCGTGAACAATCACAGATTTTGTAAGGGATCTCCACAGGTACAAGCCGTACTGAAAAAGATCAAACATTTGAATTAAGATCGTTTTTATTGATTGAGTATTAAGACAATTTGTATAGACTGATATAACATTGTAACGGTTCAATGGTATTGGAGTACATTGCTGAAAAATATAGAAGAGATGCTCAAAAAGCTTAAATTCAATATCAAACAACAAGAGACAAAAAAAGGGCATTATTTAAATAGTAAAACATATGAGGCCTAACAACTCTCAGAATTATGTGTATGTTGTACACTCACAAACCAGCACTTACCACAATGGGAAAGAGCCTTATCTACAACAAAAGTTGTTGGAGGCAATGGCTGGTAGGATCCAGCCGTCATGGCATCTCTGTTATGGAGAACATGTCTGGTGTGCATACTGACATCACACTGAGCACAGAAAAAGGGCTGTGGTCGACAGTCACTGCAGCGGACAGCAGCTGGATTGCTCCCACACTGTTGGCAGATGCGTGTTGCTACATTTTCATGTGCCGCAGCGGTGTTCACCAGACGTGGTCTCTCTGTCCTCCATCTCTCTGAAAAGAGACTTTGTCTTGTGCTCCAGTTTGAGGAAGCTAGGAGAGGACCTCTTGAGGTCTCAAGAGATGATGCCTCATCATCTGAGGTATTGCTCAGTGAGTGCTGGAGATCTTGCAGAAAAGACTCTGTTAAAATAGTATGGAATATTTAAAAGCAATACTTTAATATATACATGAAAGTGTTCTGCATCAAGTGCATTTGACTGTGAAAAGGCCAGTATTCCGGAAAACTTTAAAAATGTTATTTGTTATTTACACAATGAAGTACACACCAACAGCCTCTGGAGCAAAGGTCACCTCACAGTTAGTGGCAGGTGCATTGATGGGAGGATCAGATTTCCGAATGGGATCAGCTGCACCAGATAAAAAAGAAAAGAAAAGAAAAAAAAAGAAAAACAACATTTACAACATTTTCAACTTGTCCCAAGGCGTGTGGCACAATTTTACCTCCCTTATTACCAGCCTGAAATGACCAAAGCTCATTGTTTAATGTTTAGCTACAGAGAAGGACTAGCAGATTTTTTTTTTCTCAAACACAAATGTGGACAGTACAGTTACTTAGTTATCTATATATCATGTAGAAGATGAAAGCAAATAAGAATGCTTGCTGTAGAAGCAAGCTGGTTGGCCACTGACAACACACTCAGAATAAACACAGCTTCAACACAGCCTTACCAAGACCAATCATTTAGTTTATACTGCTTTACACAAATACTGTACGTAATCAAATTTATTTTCATGTCAAAAATAAAATGAGTGCTTCTGATTTGATTGACATATTCCTTGTTTGATACATCATAAATGCCTAATCAACGCAGTTATTCAATAGATCTTGAATGAAAAACTATACTGACCCTTATTTGACTGATTCCTGCTTGATCTTGGCCTTGCATAGACAATGTTTCCATCAATGTCTCTCTTTCTCCAACGCACCCTCGGTTCAGGTGTCTTTACTGGTGCCACTTCCTTCTCTTCCTGCAGCTCACCAATCAAGTCATCAAGACTTTGGAGCTCATCATTGAGTTCTTGATCATCAACCAGTTTATCCAGCTCCATTAACTGTTCTTGGAGTTCTGAATCACTCATGGTGATGGGCAGAAACAAAAACAGACAGAAAGACTTACAAAAAAGATGGACAGAGACAACAAATAGAATTATAAACAGAGAGAGAGAGAGAGAGAGAGAGAGAGAGAGCTACAGACAGACAAGTGCAGGGTAACAAGACGGACGTGGCTCTTAAAAGTGCCTTTGGTTTGTGTGTGTGTGTGTGTATGTTTGTATGTTTGTGTTGAGGGAGGTTAAAATAAAGGAGGGGAGAATTTGAAGGACCTGATAAAAAAAGAAAGAGATAGAGAGAGAGAACAAATGAACTCCTTACATTTTTACCAGTATTTTTTTCCATCGGTGTTGGCAGATTGGTCAGTTTTCAATTAGATATTAGTTTGTACCAGGTGGAATAAAATAGCTTTAGACAGGTGGCATTTTGATATTTCTGTTGTTCCCTTTTATTTCTTTAAGGCAAATGACAGACACGTAGCCTTACAATGTAGCCTTCTTTAGAGAGCACTTAATTTCCTTTATTACATGCCATTTGATGAGCCACAATACTGTAGTAGATGTGTGTGTTTATAATTTTGGATTGTGGATTTTGAACAATTACTGGAAAACACACCAATCTGGCAACTTGATCTGAAACATTTATAAATGGCTAAAGTGTTGTGATCGAGCTAACTTAATATGGGTAACCGATCACATATAATAACGAAAAACCATACAATCTCCTATATTACCTTGCCTTGCATGATTGTATGTGAAAAAATACACAAGCTTGAATTTAATTAGCTAACTCAGCTAACGTTAGGCTATTGCACACGTGGTGCAGCAAGTTATATTTTGTAATGACTGCTGTCATTTACTGCATAAACTGATACCTTGCAACTCTAAAGGTTCTAAACACAACGTCTTGACCCAATTAAACGGTTTTTGTTCCATAAATATATGGATTGTTCCCATCTGTATTAATTAACTGCTCTACTTACCAAGTGGAAAATCGCACTGGACCTTGGGATCGCGCCTTACGATGACGTCAGCGCCACTGATTGATTATTAATACATACAAATAAATAAATAGATAAACAATCAAACAAACAACCCAAACAAACAATTAAATGCATAAATAAATGCATAAATAAATAAATAAATAAATAAATAAATAAATAAATAAATTTAATGAATGAATGAACAGGTTGATTGCATCGCACTGCAGTGATTAATCATTAAACAAACAATCACAGCACATTAAATACGTTTTTATCATCAACAAGCCTCCGATAAAAAAACAAACAAAACAAAAACAAACAAACAAATACCAGTATTACCTAGCAGGGCTGCAAGATTATGACAAAGATCATAATTGTTGATTATTCTCATAAAATTGTAATTGCGATTGTTAATTACGATTATCACAGTAATTTACGCTGAATGATTATACCATTGTCTGAAGAACCTGCATGCCATATTTTTACATAAACAAGATAAAAAACACTCTAACTGAAAAACCTTTATTGCTTTTCTATAGCATCTATAAATCTCAATTATACATTCGATTGGTTTATACTTAAAAAAATGGTAGGCTACTATAATGTTATACTAAATTAAAACAATGAAAAACCCTTAAGATAACCTGTAGAAAGAAAGAAAAAACTTCTTCAGCATGCAGAATAACATAAGTGGACTATAAACGATTAATTCACTTTGAACATTACATAATTGCGGCATCTGTAATTGTAATTGCGATTAGAAAATCGATTAATTGTGCAGCCCTATTACCTAGCAAAACTCGGTGGAGCGTTGTTAAAGTCACCGTTGCATGCTGTTTCACATGCGGCTCTTTAATATCAGACACCAACGTCATTTTTACAATAAAATAAAAAAAAACTGTTAAATATGACGCGGGGCGCCAATTGACTTGCCCTGCCATAACTAAATTATTGTAGCCTTTTCTTTTTTATGCCTAATTATCGTAGTCTCGACCCGTACGCGCTGCAGACAACGGTCTGGTTACCTGCACGTCAAATGTCAACGTCACGGGCTCCGGTCAGAAGTCTATGGGATTCCCTGAACGTTGAAACATGACGCCTAAGGGGTGCCCAGTAAGTTAAATATTGACGCCAAAGGGATCCTGACCAAGCTTCAATATGTGACGAGTTGGGAGTGAGAACGTGTTGCATAACCAGTCATACGGGTACATTTAGAGTTTACTTTATAATATTTTGCAGAGATAAAAACGGCAAAAAAACAAACAAAAAAAAAATATATATATATATTATAGAGAGAGAGAGAGAGAGAGAGAGAGAGAGAGAGAGA
>NW_020528237.1:0-75000 GCF_003368295.1 Carassius auratus | reverse complement strand
TTGAAAGAGTTTCAAGTACAACTCCAAAAAAGCAAGATTGACAACGTTCAGCTACCAATTGGATAGAGATTTAGGCAAAGTGTAACGATAGCTCATACAGCTACAGCCACTTATGCTACAAGGAAATGTTTCTGAGTTTTTTGTGAGTCCATTTTAAAGAAAAATCTTTGGTCAGGGGCAACCCTATGCTTATGTTTGCCGTATATGACAAATATGCCATATATTACAAATACATACTTTTTATTGTCTCCTTGGCAAAGCAGCAGGACAGTTCTCTGAGGGCATCAGCACGAGTTGAAAGATATCTCCAATGGTTGTTCATCTCTGCAACAAGAATCTTCTGCTCCTCCTGAAGTCTCCTTAATGACATCATGATGTCGAATGCCTTTCTCTTTGTCCTAAAATTAACAGAGTCTGGAATGCACGAAAAAAAATTGTCATACATCAACCTTCTTTAATATTTAAAATCAGATGGGGTTGCAGATTGACATTTGAGGCATCGTGGTTGAAATATGTATAATTGTCAGAAGACTAGTGAACATACCACTGTGTGGTAGCTGCCATGGCCAAGCTGTCTCACCAGACAAAATGGTTTCCAAGCACAGAGTTTCTGTGTTTGGAACCATTCTGTTGTATTTCTCAACAATTGATGTCAGGGTCCCCTTCTCCTCCCTGATTTTGCGGCGGATCCTGGCACGACCTTTGTTGCCATCTGTATCTTTATAGAGACGCTGAGAACGTCTCTTGATACTCGCCACAAGTACCTCAATTCTGCTGGCCAAGGCATCAGCATCATTTGTGGTTGTTGTTGCTGCTGCTGAGAAGAAATGTGTGATTTTTACACAAAATTACAATAACAATTATTCATGACTAAATGTGTTACCAATATTATATATACACATATATGTTATAAGGGCTGCACGATATATTGCATGCGATACTCATGCGCATCTCATCAGTAAAGCCAGTTCTGTGATTGGAAATAAATCTCTATCACCTATTTTCAGATGGAGCAGCATTTAATACGCAGAGCAGTAGTTCACAAGCTATGCAATATCACATTCACTATTGCATGCGATGCATCTGTGATTATGAGCTTGAATTGCGTAGCTTGTCATATAAAATATAGGGGCTAAACAATTAATCACTTTTCTAATTGCAATTAGAGATGCTACAATCGTTAAAAAGTGGCAATCTTATGCAATCGTTCAAAGTGGTAATTGATCACTCAAAAGCCTCTTATGTTATTCTGTGTGCTAAAGATGCATTTTTTTTCTCTAGAGGTTATTTAAAGGGTTTTTCCATTGCTCTAATTTTTGTTTTAGTATAACATTATACCATTCATACACACACATACATATGTATATACATAAGTCATTTACTCACTATCTGCCCACTCCTTTACTTCGTTGAGCCAGTCTTCCAACTGGCTCTCTGTCACTGCCAGTTCAACTTTTAAAGACTCTAGGTTTAGCAACTGGTTTTGCAGAGCTTTTGTGGTCTGCAATTACAAGCAATCACAGATGGTACAAGAACAATAGCTAAATGTTTAATGCACAACTTCAAACAGTAATAACATACATTATTGAACATCTAAAACCAATTCTACTGATGTTATTACCTTCTGATATCGGCGGGTCAGTGTGATGGCCAAAGTGTAGATCTTTTGCTGATTCCAGCGCATGGCCATGAGAGTCAGCATGTCTGTGCGTCCTGCAAACAGAGAATATCATGTTACCATATTCCCCCTACTTATTATGTAATAATGTAACTAGTATAGTATGTGGTCATTGTACCTGCTTTGGACATGTGTTTTGTAGTCACTGCAATCCTAGACAGGAAAGCATTGCACTGTTCCACCTCCTCACCTAGGGTTAAACCAGCCCCATCCTGATATGCCCCACTCCATTTCACCTGATTAGGAATAATAATAATAATAATAATAATAATAATAATGCTGAGAAAGTGTTGACATGTTCATTTCTTCAAATGAGAAGAAGACATCTGTGGCATAAATAGTGGCAAAGTGAAGGGTTGCAGGCCAGTAGTCACTCAGATTTAGATCACCCACTCCAGCAGCCCACGTGGCTTGGCATGCCTCACAACTCAACTCAGGCATGCTTAGATCATATCGTCCTGGAAAAATGAAAAAACACATCCACTTAAATGTAAATATAATGTGATTAATCAGGGTTTTGATTCCTTACACAATTTTACATTACTTTGTATACTTTTTAAACATTACTTAGAGGTCATGCAGATCTTACATCCAGACCTGTGCCAAACTTATGGGAGTAGAGCATGTACAGATTTTTATCTTCACACCCTTACCATTCATTGTGATTACAGCAACAGTCTTCCCTGGACTGACCCTTAGTGACTCTCGTGAACAATCACAGATTTTGTAAGGGATCTCCACAGGTACAAGCCGTACTGAAAAAGATCAAACATTTGAATTAAGATCGTTTTTATTGATTGAGTATTAAGACAATTTGTATAGACTGATATAACATTGTAACGGTTCAATGGTATTGGAGTACATTGCTGAAAAATATAGAAGAGATGCTCAAAAAGCTTAAATTCAATATCAAACAACAAGAGACAAAAAAAGGGCATTATTTAAATAGTAAAACATATGAGGCCTAACAACTCTCAGAATTATGTGTATGTTGTACACTCACAAACCAGCACTTACCACAATGGGAAAGAGCCTTATCTACAACAAAAGTTGTTGGAGGCAATGGCTGGTAGGATCCAGCCGTCATGGCATCTCTGTTATGGAGAACATGTCTGGTGTGCATACTGACATCACACTGAGCACAGAAAAAGGGCTGTGGTCGACAGTCACTGCAGCGGACAGCAGCTGGATTGCTCCCACACTGTTGGCAGATGCGTGTTGCTACATTTTCATGTGCCGCAGCGGTGTTCACCAGACGTGGTCTCTCTGTCCTCCATCTCTCTGAAAAGAGACTTTGTCTTGTGCTCCAGTTTGAGGAAGCTAGGAGAGGACCTCTTGAGGTCTCAAGAGATGATGCCTCATCATCTGAGGTATTGCTCAGTGAGTGCTGGAGATCTTGCAGAAAAGACTCTGTTAAAATAGTATGGAATATTTAAAAGCAATACTTTAATATATACATGAAAGTGTTCTGCATCAAGTGCATTTGACTGTGAAAAGGCCAGTATTCCGGAAAACTTTAAAAATGTTATTTGTTATTTACACAATGAAGTACACACCAACAGCCTCTGGAGCAAAGGTCACCTCACAGTTAGTGGCAGGTGCATTGATGGGAGGATCAGATTTCCGAATGGGATCAGCTGCACCAGATAAAAAAAGAAAAGAAAAGAAAAAAAAAAGAAAAACAACATTTACAACATTTTCAACTTGTCCCAAGGCGTGTGGCACAATTTTACCTCCCTTATTACCAGCCTGAAATGACCAAAGCTCATTGTTTAATGTTTAGCTACAGAGAAGGACTAGCAGATTTTTTTTTTCTCAAACACAAATGTGGACAGTACAGTTACTTAGTTATCTATATATCATGTAGAAGATGAAAGCAAATAAGAATGCTTGCTGTAGAAGCAAGCTGGTTGGCCACTGACAACACACTCAGAATAAACACAGCTTCAACACAGCCTTACCAAGACCAATCATTTAGTTTATACTGCTTTACACAAATACTGTACGTAATCAAATTTATTTTCATGTCAAAAATAAAATGAGTGCTTCTGATTTGATTGACATATTCCTTGTTTGATACATCATAAATGCCTAATCAACGCAGTTATTCAATAGATCTTGAATGAAAAACTATACTGACCCTTATTTGACTGATTCCTGCTTGATCTTGGCCTTGCATAGACAATGTTTCCATCAATGTCTCTCTTTCTCCAACGCACCCTCGGTTCAGGTGTCTTTACTGGTGCCACTTCCTTCTCTTCCTGCAGCTCACCAATCAAGTCATCAAGACTTTGGAGCTCATCATTGAGTTCTTGATCATCAACCAGTTTATCCAGCTCCATTAACTGTTCTTGGAGTTCTGAATCACTCATGGTGATGGGCAGAAACAAAAACAGACAGAAAGACTTACAAAAAAGATGGACAGAGACAACAAATAGAATTATAAACAGAGAGAGAGAGAGAGAGAGAGAGAGAGAGAGCTACAGACAGACAAGTGCAGGGTAACAAGACGGACGTGGCTCTTAAAAGTGCCTTTGGTTTGTGTGTGTGTGTGTGTATGTTTGTATGTTTGTGTTGAGGGAGGTTAAAATAAAGGAGGGGAGAATTTGAAGGACCTGATAAAAAAAGAAAGAGATAGAGAGAGAGAACAAATGAACTCCTTACATTTTTACCAGTATTTTTTTTCCATCGGTGTTGGCAGATTGGTCAGTTTTCAATTAGATATTAGTTTGTACCAGGTGGAATAAAATAGCTTTAGACAGGTGGCATTTTGATATTTCTGTTGTTCCCTTTTATTTCTTTAAGGCAAATGACAGACACGTAGCCTTACAATGTAGCCTTCTTTAGAGAGCACTTAATTTCCTTTATTACATGCCATTTGATGAGCCACAATACTGTAGTAGATGTGTGTGTTTATAATTTTGGATTGTGGATTTTGAACAATTACTGGAAAACACACCAATCTGGCAACTTGATCTGAACATTTATAAATGGCTAAAGTGTTGTGATCGAGCTAACTTAATATGGGTAACCGATCACATATAATAACGAAAAACCATACAATCTCCTATATTACCTTGCCTTGCATGATTGTATGTGAAAAAATACACAAGCTTGAATTTAATTAGCTAACTCAGCTAACGTTAGGCTATTGCACACGTGGTGCAGCAAGTTATATTTTGTAATGACTGCTGTCATTTACTGCATAAACTGATACCTTGCAACTCTAAAGGTTCTAAACACAACGTCTTGACCCAATTAAACGGTTTTTGTTCCATAAATATATGGATTGTTCCCATCTGTATTAATTAACTGCTCTACTTACCAAGTGGAAAATCGCACTGGACCTTGGGATCGCGCCTTACGATGACGTCAGCGCCACTGATTGATTTATTAATACATACAAATAAATAAATAGATAAACAATCAAACAAACAACCAAACAAACAATTAAATGCATAAATAAATGCATAAATAAATAAATAAATAAATAAATAAATAAATAAATAAATTTAATGAATGAATGAACAGGTTGATTGCATCGCACTGCAGTGATTAATCATTAAACAAACAATCACAGCACATTAAATACGTTTTTATCATCAACAAGCCTCCGATAAAAAAAACAAAACAAAACAAAAACAAACAAACAAATACCAGTATTACCTAGCAGGGCTGCAAGATTATGACAAAGATCATAATTGTTGATTATTCTCATAAAATTGTAATTGCGATTGTTAATTACGATTATCACAGTAATTTACGCTGAATGATTATACCATTGTCTGAAGAACCTGCATGCCATATTTTTACATAAACAAGATAAAAAACACTCTAACTGAAAAACCTTTATTGCTTTTCTATAGCATCTATAAATCTCAATTATACATTCGATTGGTTTATACTTAAAAAAATGGTAGGCTACTATAATGTTATACTAAAATTAAAACAATGAAAAAACCCTTAAGATAACCTGTAGAAAGAAAGAAAAAACTTCTTCAGCATGCAGAATAACATAAGTGGACTATAAACGATTAATTCACTTTGAACATTACATAATTGCGGCATCTGTAATTGTAATTGCGATTAGAAAATCGATTAATTGTGCAGCCCTATTACCTAGCAAAACTCGGTGGAGCGTTGTTAAAGTCACCGTTGCATGCTGTTTCACATGCGGCTCTTTAATATCAGACACCAACGTCATTTTTACAATAAAATAAAAAAAAACTGTTAAATATGACGCGGGGCGCCAATTGACTTGCCCTGCCATAACTAAATTATTGTAGCCTTTTCTTTTTTATGCCTAATTATCGTAGTCTCGACCCGTACGCGCTGCAGACAACGGTCTGGTTACCTGCACGTCAAATGTCAACGTCACGGGCTCCGGTCAGAAGTCTATGGGATTCCCTGAACGTTGAAACATGACGCCTAAGGGGTGCCCAGTAAGTTAAATATTGACGCCAAAGGGATCCTGACCAAGCTTCAATATGTGACGAGTTGGGAGTGAGAACGTGTTGCATAACCAGTCATACGGGTACATTTAGAGTTTTACTTTATAAATATTTTGCAGAGATAAAAACGGCAAAAAAACAAACAAAAAAAAAAAAATATATATATATATATAGAGAGAGAGAGAGAGAGAGAGAGAGAGAGAGAGAGAGAGAGAGAGAGAAAATCCCCAGTTGTCCAAATGAAGTCATTAGCAACAAATATTAGGCTACTAATGATAAATATTTTTGATAAATGTAGTGATCTTCACACAAACACCAATAAATATATTTACATTACTATTATTTTTATGGAACTTTTTTAATATCCTAATATTTTTTAACAACAGAAAAATCTATTATTTTGATCCATTTAATGTATTGTTGGCTATTGCTAATGCTACAAATATGACCTACATATGCTAGTTATGAGTTAACTTATGTTTTGTGGCCCAGGGTCAAATGTGACACGGATATATTATAAAAGACCAACTTTGGCCTGCGTGCCCTACAGTAGTTGACAGGTATCTGCAGATATTTATACCCGAGTTTGTCAGTCTGTATCACCCAACATGTTTTGCATTCACATGTGAAAGACTTTTAGATTATGGACCTGTCTATTGAATTTCTTTGTTTCTATTTTAAAAGATTTAATGAAATGTTAGGGTAGAATCATAATAACAAAAGAAACAGTGAACTTCAAATCATGAGACATCAGCAAAAACAAGCATCTTTAAATTTCACTGACTTATGAATATGGTACTGAATTTATCAACATCCTAGCTAGCAAAATGTGTTACATGATGTTTTTGAAACAGAATGTCTCATTTGAACTGCTTTTGTACAATGAATGCAGCACTGAGAGATACGTGCACAACATACTGACATAGGGCAGTTGGAGACATGTTTTCAAAGTGTTGGAAATATATATTCTGAAATAACATTTGTTGCATTCCTCTAGACTACATTAAACATGAAAAGTCCGAGACATAATTTTCACATATTAAAATGGTAATTGTGTCCATTGAATTTCAATTAATTTGAATGATGCTAAGTTTCTTAAATAGACTAATTAAATTATATTAATAATAAATGTATTTAGTAAACACAGTTTTTATGTTCCACAATACTGTATGTGCTGTCTTTACGAGACTTTGTTCCTACATACATCCACATACGTAAGGTTTCTGGATGTTTCCCGAGCTTCTATGTATTACCTTTCCAAGCACTCTGCCTCATTTATCTGGCAAACCTACAGTTTAGCTGAGATTTCCCATCCCGTATTTGTCCGTATACAGCTCTTTTCATGCAGTGAAGCACAGCAATGATATTTGAGTGTATTTTCCCTTTTCAGGAAAAGTATCAAAATCGAAATTCTTGACTAAGTATCGGTATCGAAACAATAATTTTGGTATCGTGACAACACTAATGGACGTCTGTGTTTTTTTCTCCACACGCAAGCAGCAAAAAAACAAAAAAAAAAACACTACAGCGAGATGGCTGCATTAGTGGCTTTACTAAACTGATTTGGCTTTACTAAAATGTGTGCATAAAGTGAAAATGACATTCAGCCAAGTATGGTGACCCATACTCAGAATTCGTGCCCTGCATTTAACCCATCCGAAATGCACACACACAGAGCAGTGAACACACACACACACATCCCCAGAGCAGTGGGCAGCCATTTATGCTGCGGCACCCGGGGAGCAGTTGGGGGTTCGATGCCTTGCTCAATGGCACCTAAGTCGTGGTATTGAAGGTGGAGAGAGAGCTGTTCATGCACTACCCCCACCCACAAATCCGTCCGGCCCGAGACTAGAACTCACAACCCTTCGATTGGGAGTCCAACCCTCTAACCATTAGGCCATTATGTTTTCTTGCATAATTAATATTTTAATTGTTTGGTCATCATATATAATATTCACATTAATCGGGGATCAAACGTGGAGTTATGTTCTGTATGCTAAATATGAAAACGAGTGTATCTGCACGGCTCCTATAACTGCGCTTTGTATCTGCTGATTTCTAATTGAGATTTACATGCTTGGCTCACTGACCCTGTAAACTCATTCATTTAGTTCATAAATGAGATGTATCAGTTCAACTCATTCACAAATGAGAAGATCTCTCGATCTCGTTCAGTGAAGGGTGGATTCGTTCACTACATTCAACAAATCACATGCTCCGTCACATCTTGAGTAACTCTTTGACAGGATGAAACAGTTCACAGAGCTGTTCACGAGCTGCACATGCACTGCTAATAGCGTTGAGCTTGCGCGCTGCTGTTGAGGGAGCTTCATTGAACGTGAAATATGAGTCTAGTAGCAACGTATCTTCTGTGGTGTCCCCGATGCGTGGGTCGGGGTGGGTAAAGAAATTTTACTTTATTTGCGGGCTGCGTTGGGCCAAATAATTTCATAAAAGCAGGACCCGCCGGTTGGAAAAAAACCCTGACCCGAGCATCACTAGGCTGCATGTGCGAGCACAAGTGATACTGTGGCCGCCGGTCCATGGCTGGTAGAAAAAGATGACCCTCAATAAAGCTCACTGGCTGAGTTTTCATCTCTGAAAGAAAAGTTGCACAACTGACAGAATAAGTTACAATATCTGAGATATTGCTGCTAATTGCCCATTTTTTTTAATTTTTTTTTACTTGAATGCCATTGCCACTGAGTTCAGAAACATTCTTTAATATAATCGATGTTCATATTTTTTTTTCAAAGTTCAGAATCAAGATACATTTATTACTCTTATGTTTCTATTAGCGATGGGCTTGAGGCAGCTACTAAACGCACCGTCTTAGAGCCATAGATCGTTAAAGGTACATTTTCCCATTGTAATAGCCAGGATGATTTCAATTAAACTAAGCAGTGACTCAGTATGATACAGTATTATCGGAGTTTGCGCGGTTTTCTATGAAAGTCCTTCTGACACGTCTGTATGCTGCCGCATGGACCTTGTAGTACGGGAACGCTGTGATACCAGTGTGATACCACCCAGATTCCTCATACAGAACTACAACAGATGAAACAAATGAATGCCATTGCCGCTGCGAGCGCATTTTGATGGAACAACAAATGAATCAGAATCAGAAAGAGCTTTATTGCCAAGTATGCTTACGCATACAAGGAATTTGTTTTAGTGACATAAGCTTCCAGTACACAGAGACAACAACACACAGAAAAAAAAAGATTTTTAAAGAGATTTACAAATTGGCAAATAAATAAGTGTATAAACAATTGTGCTATAAATGATAATGGAATAGGATTGAGTGAGATGCAGGAATGTTCTAGGATGGAGGGTTAACAAATAAATATAAGGATATTGCACGTTTATAAGCATAAGTAGGGAACATTTAACTGTTCATGAGGTAGATTGCCTGGGGGAAGAAACTGTTCTTGTGCCTTTCTGTTCTGGTGTTTGCGGCTCTGAGGCGCCGGCCAGATGGCAAAAGTTCAAAGATGGGGTGACTTGGATGTGAGGGATCCAGAGTGATTTTCTGAGCCCTTTTCCTCACTCTGGATGTATACAGTTCTTGAAGGGTGTGCAGGGGAGCACCAATAATCCTCTCAGCAGTCCGAACAGTTCTCTGTAGTCTTCTGATGTCTGATTTTGTTGCTGAACCAAACCAGACAGTTATTGAAGTACAGAGGACAGACTCAATGACGGCCGAGTAGAACTGTTTTAGCAGCTCCTGTGGCAGGTTAAACTTCCTCAGCTGGCGAAGAAAATACAACCTTTGCTGGGCCTTTTAAACAATGGAGTCAATGTGATTGTCCCACTTCAGGTCCTGAGAGATGGTGGTTCCCAGGAATCTGAATGACTCCACTGCAGTTCCGAAGGGCTGTTGGGATGATGGTGTTGAATGCCGAACTAAAGTCCACAAATAGGATCCTCACATAAGTCCCTGTTTTGTCCAGATGTTGCAGGATGAAGTGCAATCCCATGTTGATTTCATCATCCACGGACCTGTTTGCTCGGTAAGCAAACTGGAGGGGGTCCAGTAAGGGTCCAGTGATGTCCTTCAGATAAGCCAGAACCAGTTTTTCAAATGACTTCATAACGACAGACGTTAGAGCCACGGGTCTGTAGTCGTTAAGTTCTGCTATTTTGGGTTTCTTTGGGATGGGGATGATGGTGGAGCGTTTGAAGCAGGAAGGCACTTTACACAACTCCAGGGATCTGTTGAAGATCTGTGAAAAGATGGGGGCCAGTTGGTCAGCACAGATTTTCAGACAGGCTGGTGTAACACCATCTGGGCCTGGTGCTTTTCTTCTTTTCTTCTTCTTGAAGACCTGGCGCACATCATCTTCACATATTTGAAGAGCAGGAGGTGTGGAGGGTGGGACTGCAGGATGTGTTAATGGTTGTGTAGGGAAATGGTCAGAATGGGTGATGGAGGTTTCAAATTTGCAATAAAACTCATTCAGGTCGTTAGCAAGTCGTTCATTAGCCTCAGTGCAGGGGGATGATGTCTTGTAGTTTGTGATGGCTCTTAGACCCCTCCACACTGAAGTTGAGTCGTTGGAAGAAAACTGGTCTTCCAACTTTTTAGCGTAGGTCTTTTTAGCCGCTCTGATCTCTTTGTTCAGTGTGTTCCTGGCCTGATTGTACAAGACCCTGTCCCCATTTCTGTAGGCATCCTCTTTGGCCTGACGAAGATGTCTGAGTTTTACTGTAAACCATGGCTTATCATTGTTGAACGTTAAATAAGTCCTGGTAGGAATGCATATATCCTCACAGAAACTAATATAGGATGTTACGGTCTCTGTGAGTTCGTCCAGATCGGTGGTAGCAGCTTCAAAAACACTCCAATCAGTGAAGTCAAAACAAGATTGTAAATCCTGCTCTGTTTCGCTGGTCCATCTCTTCACAGTCCTTACTACAGGTTTAGCAGATTTAAGTTTTTGCTTGTAGGACGGTATAAGATGAACCAGACAGTGATCAGAACGTCCCAAAGCTGATCGTGGAACAGAGTGATATGCATCCTTTATTGTGGTGTAACAGTGATCCAATATATTACTGTCTCTGGTGGGACATGTAACATGCTGTCTGTATTTTGGCAGTTCATGGGAGAGATTGGCTTTGTTAAAGTCCCCAAGAATGATTAAAACAGAGTCCGGGTGTTGTTGTTCTGTGTCTGTGATCTGATCAGCAAGTTTCTGTAAAGCTGAGCTCACATGCGCTTGCGGAGGGATGTAAACACTGACCAGAATGAACGAGTGAAACTCCCGCGGCGAATAGAACGGCTTGCAGTTGACAAACTGCATTTCTAGATCAGGACAGCACATCTTCTTTAACACAGTTACATCTGTACACCACCGTTCATTGATGTAAAAGCATGTCCCGCCGCCGCGCGATTTCCCAGTTGATTCTGATTCACGATCCGCTCTGAACAGCTGAAAGCCAGGCAGATGGAGCGCGCTGTCCGGTATGGCGTCATTCAGCCAGGTTTCCGTGAAACACAGAGCAGCAGAGTGAGAGAAATCCTTATTTGTCCGAGAGAGCAGAAGCAGTTTGTCTGTTTTGTTGGGTAGAGAGCGGAGATTTGCGAAATGGATGCTAGGCAACGGCGTTCGAAATCCGCACTTCCTGAGTGGATGGACTAGCATATCAATTTAAGACGTGGCTAAATATTTTTTTTATCACCTTGTATGGAAAATCTGGATGTTTGTATGAATTTTTATGGCCTTAAATTCTTATTGTTAAATTTATGACTTTTTATGGCCCCGTGGAAACCCTGCTTGAGGTTGGTAAATACAGCTTCGGCAGTATCGGACCACCTAGATAGCTTTCATATGTGCGACTAGTTGGCTGAAATTGCGAATTAAACGCAGATTAAAAATTGGAGAACCCCAGAAACCACTGTAGGGCCATAAGGGAAACTGACTTGGCCAATCTATCACAGCCTTAACCTTGTCAGGATCCATACATATTCCCTCAGACGAGAAAATGTAACCTAGGAAGGAAACAGTCTGTGCATGGAAAACGCATTTTGCATTTCTGACAAAAAGCCCATTCCCTAGAAACCTCTGGAACACTCGTCTGACGTGTTGCACATGTTTCTGGAGAGACAAAAAAAATCAATATGTCATCCAGGTAAACATATGAACTGATCTACCATGTCTCTCAACACGTCATTAATGAGTGCTTGAAAAACCGCTGGAGAGTTGGAAAGCCTGAAAGGCATAACCAAGTATTCAAAGTGCCCCTTGGGGTGTTAAAGGCGGTTTTCCTGATGCAGACCAAATGATAAGCATTACGTGAATCCAATTTTATGAAGATGGATGCTCCCTGTAACCTCTCAAAGGCAAAGGATTCTTCACCGTGATGTTGTTCAACTCTCGGTAATCAATATAAGGTCTCAGAGAACCATCCTTCTTACCAACAAAAAAGATCCCTACCCACGCTGGAGAAGATGAAGGGCGGATGAACCCCAATGCTAGAGAATCATAAATATATTTCTCCATGGCTTCCCTCTCAGGAATAGACATAGAGCAGGGGCTTACCTGGGATTAACTCTATAGCACAGTCATAGGGACGATGCGGAGGAAGAGAAGCAGCGCGGGACTTACTGAACACCTCCTTCAGGTCCAGATATTCTGTGGGCACGTTTGACAAAACCGCTGACTTCTCCTGAAAAACAGAACCAGACAGAGAAGAACAAGCAGAAACCAGACAACACTCGCTCCACGAGGTGACTGTGTTGGAACCCCAATCCACTCGAGGATTGTTGTTGGCCAGCCAGGGTTGACCTAGATCAAAGGGTCCTACGGGGGAGTCCATGAGGAGGAA
Source organism: Carassius auratus (assembly GCF_003368295.1). Lineage (NCBI taxonomy): Eukaryota > Metazoa > Chordata > Actinopteri > Cypriniformes > Cyprinidae > Carassius > Carassius auratus. Next base: position 62,040 of record NW_020528237.1, on the reverse strand, counting down.
GGGAATGATCTCAGTGTGATTTCCAGAGGTGAGGAGAGTTATGGGTCCAGTGGTGAAGGTGATGTTGGGAAGTTCCTGGCCATTAAGTGCCCTGATGGAGAACTGGTGTGAGAGAGAAGTGATGGGGAGTTTCAAGTGTTGAGTGAGAGTGGTGTTCATGAAGCTACACTCTGCTCCGGAGTCCAGAAGGGCTTGAAAGGTGTGCGTGTTATTGGCCCATCTCAGTCTCAACTGAAGGAGATTGAATGTTGTTGGGGACTTCCCAGAGGAGATCCCACCCGATAGTAGCCTCAGGTTACCTGGCTGGCTCTTTTACCAGGCAGGAGATTAGAAAATGTCCAGAGCCACCACAATATAAGCACAGACCCTGGGACCTCTGCCTCTCTCTCTCCTCCCGGGTCAGCCGAGCTCTACCCACCTGCATGGGCTCGTGATTGAGGACGGGACCGGCCTTGCTCTCTCTGCTTGGGTTGCCACTCTCAGGGTTTCCGGGGAAATGTGTAGGATCGGCGTGTGGATCCAGTCAATCAATGCAAGCATCCAAACAAAGCGTCAAGTCAATAACCCCATTGAGGCTGGATGGCAACTCTCCTTATGAACACACTCCTTATGGCCCTCCCAGAGAGCCGAGTGAGAACAAACTCCACCTTCGACTCTTCCGTCTCGACAGCTCGGGAAACAGATGGTGTGGGCAACGCAGCGGGAGTGGTTAGCTGTTAGATTTGCTGGGTGAGTTCGGACACCTGCGTCACCAGTGCTTGGACAGCACGTCCGGTGTTTACGATGCTCTCCTGCTGTTGATCCATACGGGTGATGCTGTGGTGGATGAATTCCAGTAGTGAGGTGGAACTAGCTGCTTCCATGTTGGTCAGATAGTTCTGTAATGGCAATAAGGTGAGGAAGCAAGTGCAAGTAAATGTTAATAGATTTATTGAGAGAGTCAAGTGAACGGAGATGAACAGCAGGGACAACAGGTATGTAGAGAGCTGATATCACAGTGATCCAGGAAGAGAAGAAGATCCAACGACGGGACGAACAGAGAAAAAACAGGATCGAGGAACCAGGCATGCAATAGAAAGCTTCAACAACAATCTGACAGATAACACAAGATGAAATATCGCACTATTGAAGCAGGGCTACGAACCGATTTTTCGCGTTTCCCTCACTGTGCGTGCGTGAAACCACAAACGAAACCATGGTGACACCTGACACAGCTTGTAGTGTGGACTGATGTGATGGAGGGATAACTTGTGGAGTTATGGCAAAGAAAAATAAAAATAAAAGAGGGGAAAAAACGCCTGCTTACCTCCAGTTCGCGTTGCAAAATGGATTGACCATATTGGCCACGTCTTCCCTGCCACCTGCACGTCTAGATACGCCGGCGCCTTTTTTTTTGTTGGACGTTTCAGCACACATAATTGTGCTTTGCGCATAGCACCAAAGCAGTTTGTTTATCCCGGGAAAGCATGTTTATTCTGAAACAGCCACAAACATCTGGGTTCTGAGGGATCCTACGTGTTGATTCGGTTGATTCCTCATGTATAGTGTGAGCAGTCAAATCGCAACTCGACGATCGGACCGTACAGTGAGCGCACAAAAATCGTGAGCTTTGGCTTTACAACGCATGCGATCTACCCTTACAGTGTGAGTTGGTACCTTGCTGAAATTGCACAGAAATCGCAAAGTGTATGCCCGCCTTAAGTAGGTAGCAGGTAATGAGTGGGAGGCGTGGCTGATGAACAATTAATGGAGCCGCCAACATAAAACGATCAGTGCTGACGAGAGACACACAAAAACTCCACCTACATAGTGCAAAGCAGAGACAACGGTTTACCATGACACACAGTCATTAAGAGAGTTTGCTGTAGATCTCAATATGATTAATCAGTGGGAAGATAGGTGTGAGTATATATCCCATGTCTTAATATTTTTCCAACTGTGAGTGAACAGACTGCTTTAGAACATGGTTTTCTTTCATTTACAAATTTACATATTAGTTCTTTTGAAGAGCTGGGTAAAAAGGAGGCTTATATAATGTGTGTGAAAGTAATCTATAACAGATATTATAAAGGAATGAAATCATCAAGGTGGTTTGATATTTTTGGTCCGGATCATTCAGTGAAATGATGTTGGAGATCTTTGTACAAGATGCCTATTGATAAATGGACAGGAGATCTTCGGAGCTCTCTCTCTCTCTCTCTCCATCTCTGTTTGTGTCGGCCCATCTCCACACACACACACACACACACACACACTTGTTTTTGTGAAAAGTGGGGACAGTCCATAGGCGTAATTGTGTTTATACTGTAGAAACTGTATATTATATGGGCTCAAAAAAACTTTATAACTCAATAAGTCACCCTCTCCTTGTAATACCTGTGTAATACCTGTCATTATACGAAGTTGAGTCCTGATATGTCACAAAAACAAGAGCACTCTCTCAGACACACACACACACATACACACACTCTCTCTCTCTCTCTCTCTCACACACACACACATACACACACACTCAGGGATTAAAGCAAAAAAAAAAAAAAATACTGAGCATGAACTTTTTTGTAGGGATGGGGCAGCACATGCAAAGCATGCAATGACTGCAGTAACTTTAACATTTTAAAGGATACTATGTCAAAGTTATTGCTTTATTTATTCAAACCGATTTTCATTTGCGTGAATATGTGATTAACCTGAAGAATGAAAGCTGTATCATACACTTGGAAATTTAAGAGCAATATCACCAATGACACTATGGGTGTAGCAATCCATTTAGCTCACCAGATGAGACAAAATACAGATACTTGGTTCAACAGAACATGAGAATAATTTAATAATATTTTTAAAGACATTTTCAATTCCAAAATATTTGTCTTTTAATTACAAAAAGTTAAACAAAGCAGTAGTATTTATAAATATTTGAACTAATCTAGGGCTGTAACTAATGATTATTTTGGTTATCAAGCAATCTGAATATTTTGAAAACTCAGTAATCTTGATATTTTTTATTAACACAAACAGACCTAAGTGAAAACCAGGCTTTAGTATGACTATTTATATATAAACTAGCGATGATGCAATAAAAGTTGGCTCAAATAAAATATCCAAACCAAGAAATTACATGATTGCATTGAACAACAGTGTTAAAATACATAATGGAATATACTTATAAATAATTTGAACATAACCAACTTAAGCACATTATGTATTAAAACAAATATTCACAGAGGGTGCCAACAGCCTGATGACATTTCACTTTATAGCGTGCTTAAACGATATTCAAATCCATTAAATTTTAATATTTGGCAACATGCAGAAAATTTTATTTTGAAATCACGATGCACAATACATGGCATATTTAGACATAGGTTGGTGTATTCTCCTGTGTTGGCAAAGGTTTATAAGTCATTTACATTACAAATCTAGTGAGATAATGCACACTGTTTTTCCAGATGAACGTTAATTCACATTCACAGCATATACAGAAGGAAGAGTTTAGCCCCTTTCACACATACAGTATTCACTGGTAAATTACCGGGAAGTTACCATTTATTGATCATGTGTGAACAGGACCTTTTCAAAAATCCTGGTAAATTTGTTCTGGCAATCATATCGCTCTTATGGAGATAACATAATTAATCTGAGCTGTTTACAAAGCTCCGCTGCTTTATAATGAGCTTTTCTATGTAAATATGCACTAGATGGACATCATTGACCATTGCGCCTTGCAGCTTTTTGTCGCGCTTCTCCATTCTCTGCAGTTGGATACTACGCGTGTCTCATGTTTATAAGAGCAAAACATTCTGATTGGCTAGTAACATTACTTTGGTTGAGAGTGAAAGCTGCTCCTCTCTTACCATTGTTAGGCAAACTCATGGACTCGAAAGTGATAATCAACAAGGTTTATTATACTTTTTTCATGCAGGATTATTTTTTTCCAAAGCCAAATGCTGCACCCCGGAAATCCGGCATGGTGCCAGAGATCTTTAAGCCCTGCACACTGATCTTACGGTCTAGATGAGGATTTCTGATACATTTATTCTGACTGTTATTTCAGTGACAGAAGTTCAGCTGCAGTATTAATGTCATGAAGAGACTCTAAAAACGTCTCTCCGTCACTGATTCATCATTCAGCTCAAAGCATTATGGGTAGAATCTCTCGTCAGTCTCTTCTGATTCATTAACACAGTTTCACTGATCCTGAATAAACCCAGAACCCAGGATAGAGCGGCTGAGTGAATGTGGTCTGGACTGTGTGCATATGTCTCATTGTGTCAGAGACGCTGTAGAAGGACAGAGTTCCTGCACTGTGATCCACATACACTCCTATTCTACTGATATAATCATTATCAGACACTCCTGTTCTCCTGCTGATGGGTTTCACAGGGAGAACAGTCTCTATGTTATTGTGTCTCAATGAGTAACTGTCAGGAAAGCAGAACAAACTCCAGGACTGATCATTATGTCCAAACACACACTCATCACCTGCTCCCTTCCTGCTGATGCTCTTATATGACAGTGCTATATACACATCTCCACTCCACTCAATCTCCCAGTAACAGCGTCCAAACACACTCTCTCTACACAACACCTGACACCAAAAATCAAATCTGTCTGAATGATCAGGATACGACTGATTCTTCATCACACGTGTCACCTTTCTGTTCTTCTCAGACAGACTGAGTCCAGTGTTTGCTGTGTTTGGATCCAGTGTGAAAAAACAGGCATCTGAGAACAAGAACAGAGACATTAATAACAACAACAATCACTACAGCTGTGTGAGAGAAAGTGTGTGTGTGAGAGAGAGTGTGTGTGTGTTTGTGTGTGTGAGAGAGAGTGGAGTGTGTATGGGTCAGTGTCGTTTTAGAATTTCAAAACAGTAAAAAAAATTAAACTGAAAAGAAAAATTAAATCTAGCATTTTTTGTGTAAATCTATGTGTATATTTTTTGTTTTTATAAGTGCCCTTTATAAAAAAAAAAAAACAATATATGACATTTTAAACTGTTTCTTTGTATACAGTCCTTGAAAATGTCATACGGTAAAACGAAGTGATTTTTAGAAATAAATTAATATTGATATTAATGACACGGATCTCATACTAGCTCTCCTCCATTATTTTCATGAACCATGTAAACAAAGTATTTATTTGTATTTCTTTTAAAATTCAATGTTTTACCATATGACATATTTTGTTTTACTGTATGACATAGTACAATTTCAATGTTTCATTGCATTTTTAATGTAATAAATTGATGTAGGCCAATTCAGAATGATTTCAAAGAAGGCATCTCAAGTGAACCTTTTATTAACAGTAGAATATATATTCCCAACACTTGGAACATTTATTTTCTCAACCCTCTTTCATTTTAAGGAACACATAGGACGTGCTATTATGTAATACATGACAATATCAGTCAGATTTACAACAGTGAGATAACTTGTGTGAAAAATTCCTTTTTTAACATTCGGTTAAAAAATAATTCATGTCTGTTATCAAAAGGTTATGAACAACCTAATCTCATATAATTTACAACAGTTAGATAACTTGTGAAAAATTCAGTTTTTAACATTCAGTTAAAAAAGGACAGTAACATTCATGTCTGCTATCAAAAGGTTATAAACAACCTAATCTCATATAATTTACAGTAATAGCTCATATCAAAAGATTCATCACTTTTTCATGAAAAACGTATAACAGTAACATTGTGGAGACATCGAATGTATAACTCCTCACACAGTTTTTTGCCTTTCAGCTACAACAAAATTCATCACTTTACTAAACCATTTCAAATTAAGACAAACCTGTTATTCCTGATTAACCAACATCGCCGTCCCCCCAATCAATGCACATGCACACCACTACTACAAAGAGCTGGTCATTCTTATACTTTTCAGACCGATATGAATCTTTCCCAATCCTCAGATGACAATCTTGAGCTTCGACTGGTTGATGGTTCTTGTTCTGAGATGCCAGCTATGATATCTGATTTGAAGTAAAAGAGCACATCTCGGGTTTGGGGCCATATGAAGCAATTCTTTGTCCCAGACTGTTGCATACAGGAGACCTCGATTTCTTCCCCGACGATCTTCAGTACCTGCCCAACAAAAGACTTTTTGTCATAAGAGACTATAACCATCTTTCCAGCCATGTCCTCTTGTGCCAGAATGGTGGTGGAGGGTGCAGTTTTTTCAGCATTATAATCTAAGACTGAGGGTGATTCTCATTCACAGCAAAGTCCCATTCGATGGCAAAAACAGGACAGTTCTCTGTAGAAGATCTTGCCAGGGGTGTTTGTTGTCACTTGATGAATACCCAAAGTGGTCAGAGGCAAAAAAAAAAAAATGTCCCTCAGAAAGTCCCTGCTGGTAAGGTGGTACTTTTTAAAAGTTCCGGAACTTTTCGGGGGCAGGACTTGATCGCTAAACATGCTGATTGGTTGAGTTCACGCAGCATTGAGTTCAACCACCATTTATTCGGGTCATTTTAAAAATATTACTGTTATTGTGTTATGAAATGTAATTTTAAAAGTATTTCAGGCGAGAATGTAGTTGTTTAAAACTCAAATCTATGGTTTATTTATAAAGACAGAGCCTATTTAAAAATGTGTTTCGCCGATCTCAGAGACGGTGAGCTCCACACGATCAGCGGGAGCTCAGTGATCATCTATCCGCCGAGAAGCAGCCTCACCTCGGCTAGACCTTCTGATGTGTGCCGCTGGCTCTGATGTCTCTTTAGTGGTTGAACATAAAACATAATTCATTTTGGGTAAATGTAACAGCTAATCTTTGTTCTGTATTAAATTTATCTATATTTTAAAGTGAAAATAAAAAATGCTAATTTACAGTATATAATATTACGTTTCATTGTAATGGCTGTACACATATCCTTGAACTAAGTACATTTCTGCGGCATTTATTTTGTTTAAATGAAAACTAAAGGAGGCAGTGGTATTTTATATCCTATTTCATTTTATTGTAAATATACAGTGAGGAAAATTGCAGTAGTCAAGGCGAGCTGACTGATGTTATCAAGTACACTGCTGTTTGCAGAATTAGCGGATTTGCGTCGCAGACATCGCTCTCCCGAGTCTAATGCACAAAGTCTGCACTACCGAGGATGCACGTCCAAAATCAGCGTACCTTCTATTAAGAAACGCGCGCAGATCTAGGCAATTTTGGTGGAAACGCGGTGTATGTGTGAGAGAGAGAGAGTGTGTGTGTGTGTGTGTGTGAGAGAGAGAGAGAGAGAGAAAGAGTGTGTGTGTGTGTGTGTGTGTGTGTGTGAGAGAGAGAGAGAGAGGGGAAGATTAAATCACATATATAGTTACAATTGTCTTATTACATTAGATTTACAAAAACACAAACAAAAGTTTAAATAGAAAAATAATTACCCCCCCCCCCCTTTTAAACCTCAAGATCAATTCATTATCATGCAGTTTACATAATACTTCATTTAGTCCCCATAGTTCTCTAAACTTTGGTAGAGATTCCACCATCTTAATTTTGAAAAGCTACCAAACCTAAAAACATTATTTTTACCACACTTATTGACCTGTCTGTTCTTTCTTGTCTTCCAAATAGCCAATTTTGCAGTGCCAGATAAAAAATGTATTAAAACAGTCACATTTTTCTTTTGAAATGAATTATTTGGCCCCAAAATGTTCCGGATCCTAAACTGGATCTATTTCACACTCTTTCTTTGGCTCAAGTCTTTCAAATCACTTCTCAGGATATGTCCCAGCTTATTGCACCCAGCCGCTAACAGTCGTGCTAGCACATTTTCAGATGACAAATGTCTTGAAGATAAAAAAGAGTTGAAGAACAATGGTTTCTCTAACAGCCAATAGCCAGCAGGTGTGTAAGGTGATCTTTTTTTTTTTTTATAAATATGTTTATTGTGCAAACTTCCAAACATGTTACAGACGGTAAACAGGTCAACTGTAAATAAGAAGTCTGGCATTTTTCCATTTTCTTTTCCCTGGAGGTAAATCTTTTATGTAAAAGAACATAGATGAAAGAGAAAAAAAATAAAATAAATAAATACAAAAAAAAAAAAAATAAATAAAAATAAAAAATAAAAAATAAATAATAATAATAATAAAGATAAAAAGCAATAATAAAAAAAAAAAACACTCAAAAACAAAAACAGAAAAGGAAAAGGTATTCGATCAAATTTAAGAGTCTAGCGAAGTTAGGGAGTTAACATAAGAGAGAAATGGGTCCCATGTATTATGAAATCGTTTCACAGATCCTCTAACTGTATGTTTGATTTTTTCTAAATGAAGAAAAGACATTAAATCTTTTAACCAAGAGGTTGAGCCAGGGGGATTAGGACTCTTCCAATGTAGCAATATACGTCGTTTGGCTATGAGGGCAGAAAACGCAACAAGGTCAGCTTGATATTTATTAAACCTGTTCTCAGGGGACACACCAAAAATTGCAATTAGAGGGCATGGGGTTAGGGGGATGCCCAGAATAACAGAAAGGGAGTTGAAGAAAGACGACCAGAAGGAGTCGAGCCTAGGGCAGGAGAAAAACGTATGTGTATGATCTGCAGGGGAAAGGGAACATCTAATACAAGAATCATCCGTGTCAGGGAATAATCTCTTTAGCCTAGCCTTAGTGTAGTGGATCCTATGTACCACCTTAAACTGAATAAGGCTCAAACGAGCACAAGTGCAAGTGGAATTGATCCTAAGCAGCGACTCTCTCCACCAGTCCTCGTCTAGTGCCAGTCCAAGCTCTTTTTCCCATGTATCCTTTAGCCAAACAAGGGAAGATATTTGCGAGGAGAGTAAAAGATTGTAAGTTGGTCCAATATTGTTTTGTGATGCTGATGGAGACATTATATTATCTAAAAGAGTCTCCTCGGGTAGGTTAGGAAAGGATGTAAAATTAATTTTAACAAAACTACGAAGTTGGAAATATCTGAATCGACCATGAATAGATAAGCTAAATTTAGTAACAAGGTTTTCCCAACTACCAAATATTTTGTCTAGGAAGAGATCACAAAAAGAGACCAGACCCTTCTTTTTCCATAATTTAAAAGTTGGGTCTAGCAAAGAAGGTAAAAAGAGGTGGTTATTGCAAATAGGGGAAAGGACAGAAGGAGATTTTAATCCAAAATGTTGCCTGAACTGTTTCCAGATTTTTAGCGAAGAAAGTACAACCGGGTTATTAGTATACAGAGAAGGCCGCGTTGTAAGTGAAGCAAAAAGCAGTGCAGGTAGAGATGAAGTGCAAGAGCTGGCTTCTATAATACACCAATTAGTGTCAGGGGAATGATACCAAGTTTTAAGCTTCTGGACATTAGCAGCCCAATAGTACAACTGAATATTAGGGAGAGCGAAACCTCCATCACGTTTGGGCCTTTGGAGGATTGATAATTGAATTCTGGGGGACTTGCCCGCCCATATGTATGAAAGTACAGTGGCATTGAGTGATTTAAAAAAGATTTAGGGAGAAAGATCGGGAGAGTCTGGAAGAGAAATAGAAACCGAGGTAATATGTTCATTTTAATTGTTTCGATGCGACCCACTAGTGAAAGAGGTAGTATCCTCCATCTCTGAAGGTCTGATGTAATCTTCTCAGTCAATTCCACAAAGTTATTCTTATAAAGTGAGCTAAAGGAGTGTGAGATGTTTACACCCAAGTATTTAAAGCCACTAAGAGATAAATGGAAGGGTAGCGCGTCAGGAGGAATCAATTTCGCTAACTGGTTAACGGGGAAACATACACTCTTTGCGATGTTCAGTTTATAACCAGAAAATACTCCGAAGGCCTCTAGCAGATTTACTATTCCGTCAACACAACTTACTGGGTCTTGAACATATAATAGTAGATCATCAGCATATAGTGCTACTCTGTGTTCGACACCTCCTCTAATTATGCCTGAAAATAATGTGGATCCTCTCAGGGCTATAGACAGAGGCTCTATAGCGAGTGCAAAAAGCAATGGCGAAAGGGGGCATCCTTGGCGTGTGCCACGTGAGAGAGGAAAAGGAGGCGAGGTTTCGGGATTTGTTTTAACTCTTGCCACTGGAGCAGAATAGAGAAGACGAATCCATGAGACAAATTTAGGGCCGAATCCAAATTTTTGGAGGATTGTGAACAAGTAGTTCCATTCCACCCGGTCAAATGCCTTCTCCGCGTCGAGCGAAATAACCATCTCAGGATTTGGAGAGGCAGAGGGAGTCAGAATTACATTTAGAAGTTTACGTACACTAAATGACAGTTGGCGGCCCAAAATGAAGCCTGTTTGATCCTCTGATATAATATCAGGGAGGCAGGCCTCAAGTCGGCATGCCAGTATCTTTGCCAGTAACTTGACGTCATTGTTAAGCAAGCTAATTGGTCTGTAGCTACTACATAGGTTTGGGTCCTTATCTTTTTTTAGTATGAGGGATATCAGCGCCTCGTTCAGTGTCGGTGGCAGAACTCCCTGCTCTAATGAATCATTAAAAACATCTAATAATAAAGGAGCAAGCTGTGCAGAAAACTTCTTAAAAAACTCAGCGGAGAAACCATCTGGGCCGGGGCTTTTGTTATTCTGCATCAGAGAAATGCCAGAAGTGATTTCTTGTAGACTGAGTGGTTTATCCAAATTTTCTGCTGCTTCCTTACTTACCGATGGTATATCTAAATTATTAAGAAAAATTTCCATGCCAGAGGTATCAGGGGGAGGTTCTGATTTATAAAAGTTAGAATAAAACGAAGAGAACTCCAAGTTTATGTTTGTTGGGTCTGTAGTCAGTATCTGGGCAGAGTCATATATTTGGGAAATAAAGTGAGAGGCATGCTGATGTCTCAACTGTGAGGCTAGAAGACGGCTGGCTCTGTCCCCATGCTCATAGTAAGTTGTTCTTGTCCGTTGTAATAGGTGTTCTGCTTTATTTGTTGTCAGGAGGTCAAATTCGGTTTGTAACTGCAGACGTTTAGTTACCAGAGCAGGATTTAGAGAAGAGGCATGTTGCCTATCAATGGCTAAGATAGAGTCTATAAGTTGTTGCTGCCTTAATCTTCTGGATTTAGACAAGTGCGCACTAAAAGAGATAATACGCCCACGTATAAAAGCTTTTAAAGTTTCCCATAATAGCGATGGGGAGACGTATTCAGACCTGTTGGTCTCTAAAAAGAAATTTATGTCTGAAGATACATAGTCGCAGAACTCTGCATTGGCCAACAGACTTGTGTTCAACTTCCATCTTCCTTGATGCCTATGCGAACCCGAGGGAAGACAAAACCCAATTCTGTGAGGAGCATGATCAGAGATTACTATGGCAGTGTAATCTGTAGATCTGATGAAAGGTAAAAGGGCCTTATCAATAAAGAAAAAATCTAAGCGGGAGTAAACTTGGTGGACAGTAGAGAAATAAGAAAAGTCTTTAGTTTTAGGGTGAAAGAAACGCCAAGGATCAACACACCCCACCCGATCCATAAGTGTCAATAATGTCTTAGACATAGCTGTTGGCATGGTCGATCTGGGCTGTGAACGATCGAGGTTTGGATCAACAACGCAGTTGAAATCTCCTCCCAGTATAAGATGATGAGAATTTAAATTTGGTAGATGGGAAAATAACGTGGACATAAAATTTGGGCTATCCCAGTTAGGTGCATACACACTGACTAGCACAACCGGCGTTTGATGAAGAGTACCAGAAACTATAATGTAACGACCACCAGGATCAGAATGTATATGATCGGGGACAAACTTAATTCGTTTATGTATTAAAATGGCTGTGCCCCTGGATTTACTATTGAAGTTGGAGTGGAACATCTGACCAACCCATGGTTTACAAAGCCTAGAATGGTCAATTGTACGTAGGTGAGTCTCCTGCAAGAAAACAATGTCAGCGGAAAGATACTTTAAGTGTGAGAAAACCCTGGAACGCTTAATCTGCCCCCCCAAACCCCGCACATTCCAAGTAATAAAGTTGATTTTATGTCTGGCTATACCCCCTGGCATTACAGAAGCACTTGTCATTTATAATATGTAAGGTAGACAAGACTGAGTGTAAAAATAGTAGTTTGGGAACCGAAGGTATAGAAAGAAGAAAGAGCGAGGAAAACAAAAGCCGACAAAAAAAATAAAAAAAAAAATAATAAAAAACGACAATACAAGTCGTACCCTCCCCCCTCCCACCCTTGAGTTATACCAACGAGTGTACATACAACCGGATAAGCATGAAGTGTCATATGCTCCTAACATTGTATTTTTGCATACCCTGAATATTACAGTTAACCGAAAGGAAGAGAAAAAGCAGCCTGGAAGCAGTATCGCAACCGCGAGCTTCAAAGTGGCTAACCCCAGTGACATAACAGTGAACAGATACCTATACAATTGGAGCAGTATTGCGAATAGGTTGTAAATTGTGAAGTGGCATTGCTTAGTCCCAAGCCTAAAACAGTCTTAATCATGAAACCAGAAACGGAAAGGGCTACTGCTACTGTCATAACGAAACAAAATGAACATAGCTTTCACAGCAGTCCAACTGAAGACCGACAGAACTAACCAGAATACTAACCAGAATAGCAACACCTGAATATATATATATTCCTTTCTTTTCCCTTCCTTTTTCAATCTGTTGCTGAAGTCTCCTTGGCTGGAAAGTACTGTCGGTAGAAAGACTCCGCGGCCTCGGGAGAGTTGAAGACGTGCTCCCTGTTGTTGTGGGTGACTCGGAGGCGCGCCGGATACAGCAAGCCGAACTTCACTCCCCGTTGGTAGAGAAGCCCCTTAACTGGGTTGAATGCTGCTCGCCTTCTCGCAACCGCCGCGCTAAAATCCTCAAAGATTTTGATTTTATGGCCGTTATAAGAAGAGTCCTTATGTGACTTTGCCCACCTTAGAACAGCCTCCTTCTCCATATAGCGATGAAACCTGACAATAATCGGGCGCGGAGGATCATCCGGTCGGGGTTTCGGCTGTAGGCTGCGGTGTGCGCGGTCTAGCTCAGGTGGCCCAGAAAGTAGGTCCCCCAGCAGGTCAGCGAACAGCCCGGCCATATAAGCTCTAGCATCCTTTCCCTCCACGTTCTCCGGGAGTCCCAGCACCCGGACATTTTGGCGTTTTGAGCGGGACTCCAAGTCCTCCACTTTCGCTTTGAGCTCTGTATTCTCTTTCACCACCGATCTCAGGTCAGACTGGAGCCCGCTCACGTCCAGTTCTAGCTGCGTTAATCTGTCACTGTGGTCGGATAAGCTAGTCTCCATCTCTCTGATAGTAGAAGTTTGTTCAGCCAGGCTTAGCTGGAACGATTCGACCGACGAACGGATAGGTTCCAGGGAGCTATTTAGTAAAGCTGTGAGTTCACCGGTCATGTTCCTCCTCAGTTTTTCAAGTTCTAGGACAAGCGTTTCCGTCGTTAGAGGTGCTACGTGGTCTTCCTCCATACTGCTACATAATTTAGCACTCTGCTGCTTTTCAGCTTTACTACCTGATTTTCCTGCTTTACTCATTTTGCTTCACGAGTTCCGTTTTGAAGCAAAGTAACCGTTACAAAATAAAGTATTATGCGATGGTGAAGGGTATTTAATGAATAAGCTAAATCGAAAGGGTGCGGAGCTCAGACAACGTGCGTCTTACCACCACATGGCTTGAGCCGGAAGTCCGTGTAAGGTGATCTTGATACGATAAAAACCTTCCAGGACTCAAGCACAGATCTGTAAAAAGGGGGAATATCCACCAATTTTTTCTCTTGCAATTGCATTAAAAACAAATGTTTATCAAACCCCATTCCACCCTGCCCTCCTTAAAAGAGCTGTTGCAGTGTCCATCCAGGCAGAGTTTTTATTAAACAAGGGTCTTTGGGCTGTTTGGAGCCTAAAAGTTATTATCCTGGAATTAATATCCACCAAGCCCTGCCCGCCTTCTTGTACTGGAAGATACAAAGTGGTTGACTCAAATCCAGGGTTGTCCTGACCAGAAAAAGGTCAACAAACTCCTTTGGATGCTTTGAATCAGTCCTGTAGGTGGCTGCAGTATGCAGTTTATGTCAAAGAGTAGAAGACACTAAATTATTAGTGACCAAAACTCTTCCCCTATAGGACAGCTGGGGTAGCAACCATTTCCAGTGAGACAATTGGATACACACTCTTTCCTCTAAACCCTACCAATTTAACTTTTGAAACAAACCTTTCCCAAAATAAATACCTAAAATATTTAACCCCTCTCTTTCCCGTGCAAGTCCCCATGGCAACTGTGGAAGATTTTCATCAGAAAACTGCCCTACCCAAAATGCCTCAATTTTATCCCAGTTCACTTTTGTAAATGGTTGTGTTAGCTCTTTAGTCCCAATAAAATGTTGTTGTTACCCATTAATTTTCCATAAATTATCCATATTTTTTTATTATTTACTGTTTCACAAGAAGAAAATTGTAAAGCACTTAATTTTTTTAATCAGATGCTCAATTAATCAATAAATTCAGTCTAATAAATGTCTTAAACACTGTATGTGCTTTACAAAAGTATTGGTAGCACTTTATTTTACAGTCCTGTTCCTCATGTACATACTATGTACATATTATAGTAATTACAATAACTATGTAATAACTAGGTACTAACCCTAAACCTACCCCTAAACCTAACCCTACCCCATGTAGTTACCCTGTATTACCAGAACTTTCTTAGATAAATACACTGTAAGTACACTATAAGTACATGTTAGTACACGTACTGTAAAATAAAGTGCAACCAAAGTATTAGATAACCTGTCGTAATAAACCAAAATTGGGCATCTGCATTAAAAACTGCTCTGAGATATATTAGGGGTGTAACGATACGCGTATTTGTATTGAACAGTTCGGTACGAGGCTTTCAGTTCGGTACGCGGTACGCATTATGTACCGAACGGTTCGTTGGACTAATTAATTATATTTGGAAAATAAATACAAATTTGTGAAATATAATGATATGCATTCAACAAGGTAGCCCAATAACCCAAACGACAGGCAACGCCCCTGACACCCCCGGAGAAGAAAAAAAACACCAACTTATATGTTTATGTTAGGCCACTCAGTCAGGCGCTCGCTCACTCTTGCAAAATGGCCAATGCGTTTAACAGACCAGAAATAGAAGATCCTCCAATAACCAACAGGTCTGGTGTTTGGGTGCACTTTACCAATTGATCGGGGCATCCAAACAAGCATGGAAATCAAAATGGACTAGTACTGTACTGTGTCGGAATTTCCTGAGCAGTACGATACAATTAACAGGCCTGCACGTTATTAGATAGAAGAACTGTTATAAATAGAACGTATGCACGGGCAGTTTTGAAAACTCCATCTACTTTGCTCTTGGCATAGTGCAGCGCAAATCGCCTTGTATCTGAAGGGCAACGCTGAGCCCAGGGTCCAGCGCAGCGCATACCGCGTCCTGTGTGAAAGACCCTTTAGTCATTTTGCAACGAGCCTTCAGCACGCACTGAGTAATCGAGCGCCTTACTCTGTAGTGAAAACGCAGGTTTTGAGAACATGCGTAATTGAGCCCCGTTAGCTCCCATTTCAGCCAGACCGTAATTCCTGATTTGTACCAAAAAACATAAGCCAATTGAGTAAAACAACACTCAATATAAAGAGTTATAGAGTTCCATATAAAAAGTTACATCTTTGTATTTGTTCATAACTTCTACAACAATATAACATTTTCATTTTTTTGTTTTTGTTTTATACAGTATGCTGCTAAGAAAACTCCATAGAAGATGGGTAAAGAATAGCTCCATCATTGTTCAATGTAACAAAAAAAACATACTTTGTTAGTTTCAATAAATAAAACAGTTTTTAAAAATCAAGGAAATTTATCTGCCAATTTTTTTTTTCTGTATCTAAAACGTACCGAACCGTGACACCAGTGAATCGTATCGAACCGAACCGTGAATTTTGTGAACCGTTACACCCCTAATATATATATAAACTGCTCTGAGATATATTTTAATACTGTGACTAAAGAGTTAAACATAATGCTGAATTAATTATTACAGAAACATTATAAATGATTTTTGTAATCACCAATATTGTTAGTTTAGGGACGCTGTGGCACAAAACTGTACGTGTTAAGCAGTGTGTTTTTATAATATATTATTTCGTTTAAGTTATAGTTTAATTTTATCTTGTGTTTTTCAGGTTAACAGTCATTACAGCACAGCTGGGGGCCATTTCATTAAGGAGGTTCAAACAACATGCTAGTTATACTTTATACTGGCTGATACATTTGCACCTCATTATTGTTGTACATCAACATGATGCGATAATAACAGATTGTAACTGATTATATTTATTAGCGTGTTCCTGTAAAATTGTTAGCCTGAATGCAATTTAAGTCGCTTTAGATAAAAGCGTCTGCTAAATAAGTAAACGTATTACGATTATAAATAGTTGTATCAATATTAAACTCTCATTAGGCACTCTACTTCTACTTGTAAATAAATTTCTTCATTTTTATTGAAAATAAATTCTAATGTGACATGTGATGGGAGAAGTGAGAAGAACGAGCTCAGCCAGAGCTGGACTCTAACCCAATCGATCGCATTAAAAGCTAGTTTTCCATCCCCTAAACGTTACTGCTTACACCATTGAGGCCGTTATTCACATGTGTCTTAATTAACATTATGTGTCGATGGAGGGCAGAGCTACAGTAGATTTGCACTTAGTAATAGAGACTCAGAATAATCTTGTTTTCCATTTGCATTAAGATTATTTTCATTACCACACTGGCATATAATTTTATCATTTTTAAAGTAAAATGCACTAAATTTAGATCCCCCAGAAAACAAGACTAAGTATCTTATATTATTTTCTTATATAGAAAATCCATCTGTTTTATTATTATTTTTTTTATATATATATTTTTTATATATATATTTTTATATTATATATATATATTGTACTTGGGGAGAATAAATAAATAAATAAATAAATACTTAGTAAGAAGAGCATTTTTCCAGCATGCATCAATGAAGTGTTTAAACAGGGGGAGGAGACCGAAAGAAACTCTGGGTTTACCAAAGAAAACCTGCTCTGGACCAGGTTAGGAAATGGTAACTGACTCTGAGTTTAAGTTAGCTCTCTTTCAGAAATGGGCTTGACTTACACTGCTTTCTCGAGTTTGACAAACCTCCAATTCTGAAACAGAAAACCTAGAATTTCCCTCATTTCAGGGTTAACATACTCAGAGTTTTAACTTAACCTCCTTTGTGAAACGGGGCCCAGGTCTGTCTCACTATGCTGGAAATCCAAAGAAATAAGAAATAAATAAAGAAGACCTCAACAGAATGCAGAGCATCACCTTGCTTGAAAAACTGATAAACCATAGCTTCAACAGCAATTCATCAGCAAATATAAAGGCAAGATATTTAAGTTCGAGCCCAGACTCGATATTTCCCGTCAGTGACAACATACAAATGTGTTGGCTTTGTCTCGTGCATTAAATGCAGCACTCTGCTCGGGACTTCAATGATGAACAGACACATTAAGAAGGCTTACCATGACAGACACTATGATAGAAGTCAGCCTTAGCCCTCAGTGTCCTCTTTTGTTAATTTTCCAAGCATTCCCCTGAGGGCGAGGCAAGCCATCACTGAGAAATGTTTTGAGTTTTGGTGCAGAGACATAAGGCCATTTTACGTTGTAAGTGGCCAGGGCTTCCAGCGGCTAGCCCAAGAATTAATCAATATTGGTGCTACAGTAGGTGGTAGGGTAGAGCTGCACGATTAATCGTTAAAAGATCGCGATCTCGATTCAGACACCCTCTCGATCTCATTTCTAAAAGACAACGATTCCCCAAGTCTGTTAAACCTTTGACAAAGTCTTACCGGATCATTCAAATCCGTGCGCGCACTGCCGCTGACACAGAGAGAGCTCTTACCATGTTTGGTTAAGAAACATCTTCACAAACAGTCTTTTCAACTACACAGTATTATATCTGTCTTACAGTCATTTATATTATCACAGAAATACTGGGATAAAGTTTATAGTTTAAATATAAACATTGATTTCTATATGGCAGCGATCAAAATATAACAAATCCCCTTTTGAAAGTACTGCGCTTTAAATAACGTTTGTGTCGATTGCATTGTTTCACCAATAGGTGGCGACAAGTATCTTAATTTATTTGTCAATGAATTAATTTTTCATTCAAGAGAATCGTTCAAAAACGCTGATTCATCCAGAAATGAAACAAGTGTAGTAGGTTTATGAGTGAGTCGTTGAATCAGTGATCTAAACAACTTTTTCATCATTCTAATATTAAAAAAACTGGGGTTTTAAATATATTATATATACACTACCAGTCAAAAGTTTTTGAACCATAAGATGTGTAATGTTTTTTTAAAGTCTCTTCTGCTCACCAAACTATATTTATCTGATCCAAAGTACAGCAAAAACAGTAAAGTTTTGAAATATTTACCATTTAAAATAACTGCTTTCACTTGAATGTATTTTAAAATGTAATTTATTTCTGTGGTGTGTAGCTGTATTTTCAGCATCATTACTCCAGTCTTCAGTGTCACATGATCTTCAGAAATCATTCTAATATGCTGTTTTGCCTTTCAAAAAAAACATTATTATTATTATTATTATTATTATGAAAACAGATGAGTAGATTTTTTTCAGGTTTCTTTGATAGAAAGTTCAGAAGAACAATAATTGTGTGTAATAGAAATATTTTGTTATAAATGTCTTTGTCACACTTGATCAATTGAAAGAATCCTTGCAAAATAAAATAATTAATTTATATACTTGTGATAATGATAATGTTAATAGTAATAATAATAATAAAGAATCGTAGGAGAATAGTGATCTCTATATGAGATAAAAAAAATCGTGATTCTCAATTTATCCAGAATCGTGCAGCCCTAGTAGGTGGCCATGCCTTCTACCGCCGTGTCTGTAAAGTGCATTTGCAGCCTTTGACCGCTGAGTGGTGCTTTAACCACAAGTTATCAAACAAGCGCATCAAAGCACATTTCCGCAAATAGCCGTCAGTTTTGCCTCACTGCTGTGTTGACGGGTTCAGTCACGGAAAATGAAAGAAAAACACTATATTTAAAATATGTGATATATTTAATATTAAATATTATATATTTAATATTCACAGATGAAAGTTTGGTACTTATGAAGTTATGTGCATTTCTTAGAACAAATTCAAGCAGTATAAATGTCAAGCCTGTGCTTATATTTTCTCTAATCTACATGGTAACTAACCATATTTTAGATTTGATACATTTAAAAGGTGTGCAGCAATATTTATATTATATGAATTATGTGTTATATTATTCAAAAGAAGTTGTGGTTTACATTGAATCAGAGCTTCAAAAGTGGTAGCCTATTTTAGGGTGGTAGGCTACATGGACTAATATGCAATGTCAATATTTTCATATATTATGCCTATATTTTAATTTATATTTGAAAATATAATTATATAAAACATGCATTTTTGTTATTCGTTACCTGTCCTTTATTTTGACAGATAATTTCTTGAGAAAAAGACATTTTTCTGTAAACTGATTAAGAAATTGTTGCATGTTTAAATGTGAAGCACTGTATAATTTCGTTCCCATTATTTAGGCCTAATTTGCCTAAAACAAGAAACGAATAAATTTAAACCGGCACAATTAAATCTTTGAAACTCTAAACAATTAATAAAACGTCCTCACGATTAAACTCAAGTTCTCTCATTATAATCAACAAAATGCACACGATGTAAAAAAAAAAAAGCTTTATTAATTGACAACTTAAGTGATTTTAAAGGGAGCCTTCTTTTATTGCTTTAAGGGCTGGGCGATAACAGCACGTCTCTGTCAGACGCACGGGGAGGGTTGAGCCCTGAGTGGAGCGTCGGTGGATGTTAAAAAGAAAACCGATTTTCCTTCAAACAAAGCGATGTAAATTACAAATTCAAGTTAATTGATAAAATCGATTTATCACCCAGCCCTACTTGCTTTCATATAATTGAATTAAAAACAATTGCAGCCACATTTAAATGCAGGTGTGTAAATTATGTGCAAGATTTGCACTGCGTGTGTGATGCTGGATGAGAGAGGGAGAGAGAGAGAGAACCTAGTCTAGGGCTATCCTTAAACTTGGAGCTCATCATATTGAAGTACAAATCCAAAACACCAGAAACGTTATGCATTTTATAAATAAGGAAATATTTTAGTTCACAACTTTAAGTTCCATTGTTTAAAAAAATGCTTTGTTGGCTAAAGTTTCATAAACCTTCAGTTGTTATGCTCTAAAATCCAGTGCAATTTGTAATTTCACAGTATTTTCACCTCCTAAATCACTAACCTTTAAAGTCACAATTCTATAATGGTCAAATTTACTCAGGCTGATGCCATTTTTTTATGACATTATTTTATTATTTATTTATTTATTTTGAATAATTGTAGCCTACATAAATAGGTGAAGCAAAACAAATATTTGGATCGTCCCTTATTTTCCCTTATTTTCTTAAAGAATAAACACTTATTTTCTACAAGAATAAACATGATAACATATTATTCATTCATAGAAATAATTTAAGCAATTAAAACCTTTTTTTAAATTTGAATTAAAATACTATTAAACTAACTTTAAAATCTCAAGATGTTTATAAGTTAAAAAGCGTAAAATGTCACAGGGCATGTTAAATAGCCTAAATGAACTTGTGTTAACAATATAATAAGAACTAACAATATAATTCAATTTTTTTAATGAACAATTCCTGTATAAAATCGAACAGCAACCTTTATATCAAACATTTTTAACCGATTAATCACCTACTTTCATTTGCTGGAAGTTTGTGAGAAAAAAATAAAATAAAAGTTGTGTATAGTTTGCATTTTAACGGATTAATCACTTATTTTCGTTTGCTGCATGTTTTTTTTAAACACGTTAAAAAATAAATAAAGTTTGTGAGAGGGTAAAAATATATAAGTCATGTAGGCCTATAAGTTGCATTTTATTATATTTAGATATAAAAACGGCTGGCCTAATAATGTTATTTATGATGATATTTTTAATGAGATTTTTAGTTCCCTTCACTTTACAACAAATCCTTTAAATTTAACAAATTTATCACAACAAAACAAGAATTAAAAATATATAATTCAAATGGATAAATATAATTGCAGTATATAATAATATAGACTTAGCTATAAACAATCAAAATAATAATAATAATTTAAAGCTAAGCATAAGATAAGGTTGGGCTCTTCCATTCTCTCACTAGGGAGAAATCCAAACTTTTTCATATTCATGATGTTGCCCATTTGAAGCTTAACTATTATTCATGAGGTAAAACAGGCTGTATAGTTCACGCGTGTTTCAGTATCGATGGAAAAATTTTTAGCATTATGCCAAAGTGGACCGCTGCTCGTGCCGAATGTAATGGTGAACGGCTGCTGTTTTCAGTGAATATGTGCGTGAGGCACCAGCGCGATCAAACAGCTGACACAGATAATACTCCATTTTTGGTCACACATAAGGCATAATTAAAAAATGCAAAGTGTTAGTAGTTTGAAAAATTAAGAACAATAACAGAGTTAATAATAATTATTGCTACATGCTGGACCGTTCTCATTTCTCTCTGCATATATATATATATATATATATATATATATATATATATATATATATATATATATATATATATATATATATATGCACACATATGCCTTATATTGCCTTACGAAAAATAACCACGGTTTTATAATAGTAAAACTGTAGTGAACCATGGTTTTTTGGTGTGTTAACCACCATTTGTATAACCACAGATTTACTACAAATACCATGGTTAAACTATGGTTAATAAAGCAAAACTGTGGTTATTTTGTGGTTACCATGGTTTAACTATAGTAACCATGGTTTTTTGGTTTTATTTGTAGTAAAACCATGGTTAATTTTCCTAAGGGTTTATTTACTGTTTAATAACAATAGCATGCATATGATCCTTTGTGTAAAGGTCTTCTTTTAATTTTTGATGAGTAGACTGTAGCCTAAGGCTATGCTACATTTTGAAATCAACTTTTTAAAGATGTTACAATGTTATATCATAATGTTGTTGTTTTACTTCCTCCTGTTATCTAATTTTACAATTACATTAATTTTGCAATATGTACCTTTGCGCCCCCTGGTGGTAGTTTCGCAAATGATTTTAACATACAAATGACTTGCAGTTAACGTGCGGCAGTATTACCCATTTAGGTTGTCCACCTACTGTATAAATGTTCGTGTGTCCGCCCAGTCAATTCTGCAACACCATAGCACCAAATCCCAAAGCTTGCATAGAAAAGGATTAGATGAGAGGAGGTAGGTTCTGGAACAGACTTTCAAAGATGCTCTGAAGAATGGAGATGTAGCGACGAGCACAGATATGTGGACTGATGACTACAGAAAGATACGTTTAATCCAATCCAATTTTATCAAACCACCGCAATTTTTCCCATAGAAGATGCTAAAACGGGAAAAAATATCAGACGTGAGATGGTCAACAAATCTGGCCTTGACCCTAGCTATCTCAACCGAACCTTATCTGCTGCGAAAGGACTTGTAAGATATCTAAAACAATCTGGCCTGGTTGCACAATTGTCAAAGACAGTGCTGCAAATGGGGGAGACGCGATTCAGCACAGTGTACCTCACACTCAAGTCAGTGCAAGACATATACAAGACATATATATAGCTACGGGAGAAACTAGAGAACAGAGCTCATTATTGAGCTTTCTGGTAACATTTTTGGAGTCATTCAGTAATGCCTAGAGACAGTTGGAGGGCGACAAATATGCAACCATAAACCTGGTCTGCCTATGGCTTAAGAGACTGAAGAGACATTGCCAGCCCTCTCCCACCGACTCACCGCAGCAAGCATTTGTGCGTCAGAGACATGCCGAGTTCATTGTGCAAAAAAATCAAGGTGAACATGCTGCAGAAAGTTGCTCTTTTCCTCTGGCCCAAATTCAAAAATTGAGGATGATGTCTCCTGTAGAGATAGCTGAAGTACATGCTCACGTTCGCACCGTGGAGGAAGATGCTGTGGCGGCTCACAGTGCAATGAGCAGTACTGGCTTCACACCACCAGCAGACAGGCCCAGGAGAGACTCTGCATCTGAGTGGGAGAACCAAGATGATGATAACGAACCAGATGAGGATGAAGTGGCTATGTATAATTCACAGAAGCATGCCATGAATGACAACCGGGACCTACTGAAATGGTAGAAAGTGAACGGATTGGTGTACCCAAAACTAGCCAGGCTGGCTAGATCTGCCCACTTTATTCCAGCAAGCAGCCCAGCTGGCCGAACGATAGAGCAGAGAAGAACTGCTCTGAAACCAGAAACTGTGGACACAATCTTGTTCTTGCATGACAACATGTAGAACCATATAAGTAGGTTATAGCTTTGTGATTAATATGGTATTATATAATAATTACATGTATAACAGGCAGCCTTGCTTGGCTTATTCGATTTCTCACACTTCATCTACAGGCTCATACATAGGCAGGAGGCTACCAGAATGGAGTAGCATTTTTGCATTATATGTCTGCGTCTTATAATAGTTTTTACAAATATTTATTTTGTTTAAAAAATATTATATGCTCTAAAACATTGTATTTTATTTTTCAGATTAATATTATTGGTAATTTGCTAAGTTGCAGATACTTAAATTAGGTAAATACTCAAGTTTAGGAATAGGAATTTTGTCCCATTCTTGTCTAATACAGGTTTCTAGTTGCTCAACTGTCTTATGCCCTGTTTCCACCGCAGAAACTTTACCCAGGAATTTGGGACTTTGGCCTGGTACTCGGTGTGTTTCCACTGCAGGAACCAGGAACTAAATAAAGTTCCGGGTAAAAAAAACGTCCCTCAGAAAGTCCCTGCTGGTGAGGTAGTACTTTTTCAAAGTTCCGGAACTTTCGGGGGCGGGAATTGGGCGCTAAACATCCTGATTGGTTGAGTTCACGCAGCATTGGTTGAGTTCAACCACCATTTATTTGGATCATTTTCAAAATATTACTGTTATTGTGTCATGAAATGTAGTTTTAAAAATATATCAGGTGAGAATGTAGTTGTTTAAAACTCAAATCTGTGGTTTATTTGTAACGACATAGCCTATTTAAAAATGTGTTTCGCCGATCTCGGATATGGTGAACTCCACGCGATCAGCGGGAGCTCAGTCCTAAAAGTCAGAAAGCAGCCTCACCTCGGCTAGAGCTTCTGATGTGTGCTGCTGGCTTTGATGTCTCTTTAGTGGTAAACATAAAATATAATTCATTTTGGGTAAATCTAACAGGTTATCTTTGGTCTGTATTCAGTTTATTTATATGTTAAAATGAAAATAAAAAAGGCAAATTTATATAATATTTTGTTTCATTGTAATGGCTGTATATACACACATATCCCTGAAGTAAATATATTTCTGCAGCTCATTCATTATGTTTAAATGAAAATGAAAGGAGGCAGTGGTATTTGTTATCCTATTTTGTTTTATTGTAAATATACAGTGAGAAAAATTGCAGTAGCCATGGTCAGCTGACTGAAGTTATGAAATACGCTGCTGTTTGCAGAATTACCGGATTTGCGTCGTCGCGGACATCACACTCCCGAGTCGAATGCACAAAGTATCAACTACTGAGGATGCATGTCCAAAATCCAATGTCCAAAACTTTGTATTGAGAAACGCGCACAGACCTACATCACCAGACTATTTGCCTAATCTTCCCTGTACTTTACACCGCAGTGGAAACGCAGAAAGCAACAGGTCTTGGGGGAAAAAAGTTCCTGGGAAAAAAGTTCCTGGTACAAATGTTCTGGGTAATTTCAGTGGAAAAGCGGCGTTATGTCTTCTTTGTCGCATCTTCCTCTTTATGATGCACCAAATAAGATCTGGTATGCAGACTGGCCATTTTAGTACCCGGATCTTCTTCTACGCAGCCATGATGTTGTAATTGATGCAGTATGTGGTCTGGCATTGTCATGATGGAAAATGCAAGGTCTTCCCTGAAAGAGACGGCACCTGGATCGGAGCATGTTTTTCTAGAATTTGGATATACCTTACAGCATCAATGGTGCCTTGCTGCACACTCTCTCAGTACACGAACAGGGATGTTGTCAGGACCTGGAGCTTTGCGTGCATTGATCCTGGTGAAGGATCTCCTCATGCTGTCTGGTGTCAGCATCATCACCTGGTCGCCGGGAGGAGGTGGAGTCTTCAGTGCAGTGGTGCTGTTTTGTTGCTCAAAGCAATCGAAGAAGGTGTTCAGCTCGTTCAGCAGAGAGATGTTGCTGTCACAGGTCTATGGTGGGGGCTTGTAGTCCGTAATGGTCTGTATTCACTGCCACAGGCTCCTAGTGTCTCTGCTGTCGCTGAATTGATGGGTTATCCCCCCGGAGTGCTCTCTCTTAGCCTCTCTGATGACGTGAGACAGGTTACCTCATCTCCAGCTCTGAATGCAGTGTTCCGTGTCTTCAGGAGTCTGTAGACCTCCCCTGTCATCCACGGCTTCTGTTTGGCCCAGACAGTGATGGTTTTTGTGACTGTTACATCATCAATACACTTGTTGATGTAGGCAGTGACCGTCTCTGAGTACTCCTGGAGGTCAGTGGTGTTATTGTATGTGGCAGCCTGCTTAAACAGGCTGGACATGGACAGTATGCCATACATACGTTTTCAATGAAGTGAAAGAAAGCTCTGCGACTAAATCTAAAATATATTAAACTGTGTTCCGAAGATGAATGGAGGTCTTACAGGATTGTAACGACATCAGGGTGAGTCATTAATGACATAATTTTCATTTTTCAGTGAACTACTCTTTTAACTGTTCCAGCCTCTTATTGCTACCTGTCCGAACTTTTTTAGAATTTGTAGCTCTCATGAAATCCAAGATGAGCCAATATTTGGCATGACATTTCAAAATGTCTCACTTCCAACATTTGTTTTATTGTATTGTGAATAAAATCTAAGTTTATGAGATTTGTAAATTATTCCATTCCTTTTTAACTCACAATTTGTACAATGTCCCAACTTTTTTGGAATCGGGTTTGTATTACCATGGAGTCATCTGTGAATTTTATTATAGTGTTGGTGCCCTAAACAGGGACACAGTCATGGGTGAATAAGGAGTACAGAATATGGTTCAATTTGCAGCCTTGTGGAACACCGGTATTCAGGGTGATGATGGAGGAGGAGAGGTTATCTAACGTAACAGACTGAGGTCTGTTAGTCAGAAAATCTAGAATCCAGTTGCAGAGGGATGTGCTGATTCCAAGCTGGCTGAGCTTGGAGAACAGCTTGGAGGGGATTACAGTGTTAAATGCAGAACTGAAATAAATGAACAGCATTCTCAAATGTGTATTTTGACTGTCCAGGTGAGTGAGGGCCGTGTGAAGTTCTTTAGAGATGGTGTCCTCTGACCTATTGCAGCAATAGGCAAATTGGAATGGGTCTAGTGTAGCAGGATTTTAAAAAGGATACAACCAGCCTCTCAAAGTGTCACACCCAGGGGCGGCTATGCTTTGACTAAGCCACACCCCTTCTCAACTTCCACCTCGAGGAGGTCCCCAAAGCCAACCCAATGGCCAAACAACACGAGAACAAGTAAGTGATAAAACAATCTTTATTTAAATATTTAAAAATAGCTTGGGGAATAGGGAAAGGGCAATTAAAACTAAACTCTGACTCGGCCCTCCAGATGGGCTATGGTCAGGGAGCAAGGGGGCCACGGGGATCCGGGGCGTGGGACTCGGGGCCCGGCCAGAGTCTTAGGTATCCGTAGCGCCCTCCTTCTTCCTCCTCTTCGCTGAATACAACTCACGGTAAGTACTGGTTCACACAGTTCGTTCTCGGGGTGCTCACTCTCTTTCTCTTCCTCCACAGGCAACGGCTGGGACGCAGAGGCACAGTTAATTCGGCTTGGTTTTGCTCTCACCTCTTCGCTGATTGCAGCTCACAGTAAGTACTGGTTCACACAGTTCTTTCCTTGGGTGCTCACTCGCTTTCTCTTTCTCCACAGGCAGCGGCGTAAGTACAGGTTTCCTCGGTCTCTCCTCGTGTTACCCACTCTCTCTCCTTTTCTCTCCACAGGTATCAACTTGGGCACAATAGCACAGTTAGTTTGCTTTGAATGGCTCTCACCTCTGGGCTGGACACAGCGTACTGTAAGTACAGGTTTCGCTCTATTTCTCCTCGCGTTATCCACTCTCTCTCCTCCTCTCTACAGGTATCAACTTGGACACAAAACACAGTTACTCTGCTTTGGATGGCTTTCACCTCTTCGCTGATTGCAGCTCACAGTAAGTACTGGTTCACACAGTTCGTTCCTTGGGTGCTCACTCGCTTTCTCTTTCTCCACAGGCAGCGGCGTAAGTACAGGTTTCCTCGGTCTCTCCTCGTGTTACCCACTCTCTCTCCTTTTCTCTCCACAGGTATCAACTTGGGCACAATAGCACAGTTAGTTTGCTTTGAATGGCTCTCACCTCTGGGCTGGACACAGCGTACTGTAAGTACAGGTTTCGCTCTATTTCTCCTCGCGTTATCCACTCTCTCTCCTCCTCTCTACAGGTATCAACTTGGACACAAAACACAGTTACTCTGCTTTGGATGGCTTTCACCTCTGGGCTGGACACAACGTACCGTAAGTACAGGGTTCGCTCTATTCCTCCTCGTGTTATTCACTCTCTCTCCTTTTCTCTCCACAGGTATCAACTTGGGCACAATAGCACAGTTAGTTTGCTTTGAATGGCTCTCACCTCTGGGCTGGACACAGCGTACTGTAAGTACAGGTTTCGCTCTATTTCTCCTCGCGTTATCCACTCTCTCTCCTCCTCTCTACAGGTATCAACTTGGACACAAAACACAGTTACTCTGCTTTGGATGGCTTTCACCTCTTCGCTGATTGCAGCTCACAGTAAGTACTGGTTCACACAGTTCGTTCCTTGGGTGCTCACTCGCTTTCTCTTTCTCCACAGGCAGCGGCGTAAGTACAGGTTTCCTCGGTCTCTCCTCGTGTTACCCACTCTCTCTCCTTTTCTCTCCACAGGTATCAACTTGGGCACAATAGCACAGTTAGTTTGCTTTGAATGGCTCTCACCTCTGGGCTGGACACAGCGTACTGTAAGTACAGGTTTCGCTCTATTTCTCCTCGCGTTATCCACTCTCTCTCCTCCTCTCTACAGGTATCAACTTGGACACAAAACACAGTTACTCTGCTTTGGATGGCTTTCACCTCTTCGCTGATTGCAGCTCACAGTAAGTACTGGTTCACACAGTTCGTTCCTTGGGTGCTCACTCGCTTTCTCTTTCTCCACAGGCAGCGGCGTAAGTACAGGTTTCCTCGGTCTCTCCTCGTGTTACCCACTCTCTCTCCTTTTCTCTCCACAGGTATCAACTTGGGCACAATAGCACAGTTAGTTTGCTTTGAATGGCTCTCACCTCTGGGCTGGACACAGCGTACTGTAAGTACAGGTTTCGCTCTATTTCTCCTCGCGTTATCCACTCTCTCTCCTCCTCTCTACAGGTATCAACTTGGACACAAAACACAGTTACTCTGCTTTGGATGGCTTTCACCTCTGGGCTGGACACAACGTACCGTAAGTACAGGGTTCGCTCTATTCCTCCTCGTGTTATTCACTCTCTCTCCTTTTCTCTCCACAGGTATCAACTTGGGCACAATAGCACAGTTAGTTTGCTTTGAATGACTCTCACCTCTGGGCTGAACACAGCGTACTGTAAGTACAGGTTTCCTCTGTTTCTCCTTGTGTTACTCACTCTCTTTTTCCTTTTCTCTCCACAGGTATCAGATTGGACACAAAGCACAGTTAGTTTGCTTTGAATAGCTCCCACCTCTGGGCTGAACACAGCGTACCGTGCTATCTCCGGAGATCTGAAGCACGCTCACAACATATACTGTACTGAACTAGGCTAGAACCAGCAGTCTCCTTGTCCTCCCGCGACGGAGTGCGTGAAGGCGGGGGTTTATCTGACAGGACACACGGCAATACACAGCAACCCACAGCAATATACAGCACCACGTCAAAATTTTAGGTTTTCACAGCACGAAGACTCACCCACCACACTCAGTGTACGAAAAGGACACCCGTCTTCCTTCACTTCGCTTGGTTCGGATCTGGCGATGGAATATGCGGCCTAGCTAGTGATGTCGTCGTTGTGACTACTTCAATAAGTATTCCTTCGGCTCTCCCACCACGCTATATTAGGGGTAGGGCCGCCCTCCTCCTCCTGGGGAGATCTACACAACGCCAGGTCAATATACAGGGCACTTTCGGCTTGCTCTTAGTACTCACATCAATGCCGCTTCCAATCCCCTTTTTCACGTCGTCTCAATTCGCCGTATAATCCGTTCACTTCTCAACCTTTAAGGTTCGCGATGTCTTCACAATCATACAATTCCAGCCTGAGGGAGAGAGAGAGTTAGACAGCCACCAGCAGCGCACCAAGACGGGCACGACACAGTGCTTCACACACACCAGAAAGAGCTCCCAGACTGTGAAATAACTTGGCCTTAAGTACTGCCTTGTCCAGCGTATCCTCCAATCACCAACCGCTGTCCCTAACTAGGCACAGGTGCATCGAATTCCCTGATTTTCCCTCTTACGGCGCTACCGGACGTTCCGGTGTTCTGTTTTTCCGGTCCGGGCGGAAACACTTCCGGGCGGAACCAAACTTCCCGAATTTTGGTTCCGCCCCTAAAGATCGTCACCTTGTGACAAAAGCACTTGGCAATGATGTTGGTGAGTGTGACAGGACGGAAGTCGTTAGGGACCAAGGCAGAGGCGTGTTTCGGTACTGGTACGATGGTGGAGGTTTTGAAACTAGTGGGGACAGCTGCCTGGGCCAGGGATAGATTGAAAATGTCTGTGAAGACCTCAGCCAGCTGCTCCATACAGGCTTTAAGCACATGACCAGGTATTCCATCAGGGCCAGCTGCCTTCTGTGCATTCACCTTACACAGTGTAGCAGATCTGACCCGAAATTAGAGTCGATCAGCACTGTGGTTGAAACACGAGCCGAATTCCTCAGAAAGGCAACAGGAAGTCATAAATCATTATGTGCCACAAGTCCCAAGCAAGATAACCAACCAACCAACCAACTCTTTCACAGAACAGCTTTCAAAAGTAACACCATTAGAACTATTAGAATTATTGACAATTTCAATTTGGAGAAGAGATTGTCAAATTTGGGGCAAGTAATTGAGAGGCAACCCCATCACATTTAAACCCATGAGAGTACAACACAAGATCCTTTGACTTCCCCCACCTAGCAGAACCAGACTGAAATTCCTAAGGGGGGCCTTTTAACCTCTGGTCTCCAAAGAAATCTTTGTCAAGAGAATGGCACAGCAACTGTCTTTTCTACATACATATGGACCAAAATGAACTCAAAAAGAAATCAATATCAGTCCATCACTTCACTCCATATTCATTTATATGTAACCAACACATTTGACTATTGTTGTGAGTTCGTGTGGGTAAGGAACAGAGGTGGGTAGAGTACCCAAAAACTTTACTCAAGTAAAAGTAAAAGTAATTCTAGAAATATTTACTCAAGTAAAAGTAAAAGTACTAGTCTTGAATAGTTACTTGAGTAAGAGTAAAAGAGTATCGGATAAAAAATCTACTCAAGTAGTTAGTTACTAGTTACTTTGGGTCATATATACGGAGCCTTTTTTTATTTAGATAGGCTATATAGAAAAAAGTTATGTAATGTATGTGTGTGTGTGTGTGTGTGTGTAAATGTATATATTTCATCAGCCTTTACTCCAATTTATGTAATTTGTTATAAAACCCTGTCTGTTTACTTAAGTAACAAATATAGGTGTCATGCCATAACATATTTTTAATACGACTGACTTTATATTAAATGTGAATTTAACACTGAAAGTTAATGTGATATAAATATTGCTACTAATCTTTCATTGTTCAGAAAGAGAGCAAATAACATTTACATTATTAAAGATCATTTTCACTGACAGTGTAGATTTCAATCACTCTCAGAAACTCCCATTAAAATCACTGAAACTGTTAACACTGTGAAATCAATATCTTAATTATAGATTCGTACACACATCTGCACTTTGTTGTTTCTGACAAAAGAGGTATTCAGTCAGTGAGCGAGTGAAGGAAGCACCGGCATTTCAGCGATGACTCATCGGAACACTTCTGATTGGCCACTGCATTCAAGAGCTCAACAGAACCGTGTGTGATTGGTTAATGCACAGTGCTGTAAAAACGCGTCTGTCTCTGGCTCAGCGCCAGCAAGCGACCACGGATCTGAATTTAGCAGCTGATGATATGACTCGCTGAACGTACACGCACCGGTGTGATTGTATTAAAATTAATAAAATCTTAATTGGCTATTTTTTGTCTTTTGGAAGCTGCATTCAACTTGACTCCGCTCTGTTATAAGCCACACACGTACAACAAACTAATGTCACAGTGGTATCGTGTAGGCTACTGTAATCGAATGTAGCCCAAGTTATTACCTGTTAAACAGTAGACAGCACACGCGTTCATCTAACAAGGATCTCCATCACAAGCAAATAATAGCCTTTGCAGATTTGCTTTCAATTCAGTGCAGTTCCATAGCCCCGTTTTCAACGCTGCTCATATTCTTAAACGTTACTCTGAGTGAACCGCTTCAGACACTCAGTGCGTGCGGCAGGGAACTGAACAAATCATTCAAACTGATTCATGAACCAATTCACTCGTTTGCCAATTGGATTGATCAAGCCTTTGAACAGAGTTGACTCAAAATAATGAATCATTCGCGAATGGGCATCGCTCATTGCCCAGAGAAAAGTAGACGGCGCGTTTGGAATTAACTGAAGCATTTATAACATTTATTGCATTAAGATAAAGTAACGAGAGGGGCGTCGCCCACAGTAACGAAGTAAAAGTACAGATTTTTCCCAAAAAAATTACTCAAGTAAGAGTATAAAGTACCCATCTTTAAATATACTCCGAAAAGTATTAGTTACCCCGAAAAATTACTCAAGTAAATGTAACGAAGTAAATGTAACTCGTTACTACCCACCTCTGGTAAGGAAGAGGACAAGGGGTTGGCTGGACTGCTGACGTATATTTATTTAACATAAAATAAAACGAACGTTTTCTAACACAATATGGTGACTTCTATTTTGCTGCGTTTACTCGGTGCTTTCGCTTTCCGGCTTCCGGTTTCCGGTCTCGGCTTCCGTCAGCAGTCCCACTCTCTCTCCCTTGCTTCCGTCTCTCCTGGTGTTTTATACCCCCTCCACGCCAATTACTAGAACAAGAAACAGGTGATAACAATTTCTGCCCAAACCACTCACTTACCACTCGTCTCCTGATCCTCTCTCCCGCTGCAGACTTCGCTAAACCACGCCCCCCCTGCCACAACTATCATGTTATAATCACTTATTGTGTATGTCTTTTAATAACTATTGGATAGCTTAAGGATACATATTCATGTCTAGTATGTATTATTTTGAATCTGTTAGCTCGAAACAGTCATGACCATCAGTTATTTGTCAAATGTATCATATTCTTGTTAAAGGAATCATGTCCAAAATTATACCCTGCAAGAGCGGGAAAATTTGGACCACGTGCTTGATAAGACAATATATGATTTATGATACCCCCGAGCGAAGACAATATCTGGTCAAGACAACATTTGAAGTGTGGCCAACACAGTTTAAATACTTAGGACACCATAAAATTCTGCTTTTAGCTTGCGTTTAGTTTTTGCTATTAGTCATATATGCTTTTAGCTTTTAGCTTTGCTTCTGCTATTAGTCATGCCTGCTTTTAGCTTGTAGCTTTGATCCCTAGCTTTTTCTTCTAGCCATGCTTTTAGTCATAAATGTTTTTTGAGTGCGGTTCCAGCGTGCTTCGGCCTGCATGTCTGCTGCTTCTTAGCCATGATGAGAAGAAACACCACCTCTGAGTTAAGTTTTGTAACGCCGTTTCTCCGAGTCTGACCTCAAGTGCCCGTTCAACTTCAACCAGCCCACAAAACTCCGCGTCTTCACCCAATGCCCAACCACGGGCTTCCCAAGACGTCACTTCAGCGACTACTGAACTTCCAGCCAATCAGCGACATCGGGAAACCCCCTTTCAACGACAACTTTACACAGGAGACACAAGTACTACCTCCAGACTCTGATTTGTACTGGTGTATCTGATATAATTTTAACCTCATTAAGGAACTAAATGCGAAGGTTAATTAAGTGATTAAAGGCTGTTCATGTCTATGCAATTTAACGTATTGCTGTAAACTTGGGATTCCACATTTCCATTCTCTTAAACTCATCTTTCCCTAACTTTCGATCTTCCTGCAACTTGTTTTTGTGTGAGTGCGTTTATCTAATAAAGCCTTATTCATATTGAAAAGAGAAGTTTCTTGTGTTTTGTGCTCACGAGTTAATGTCTTTAACTGCTGATTTTGTTACTGTGCTAATTGACAGTGTTTTCACTATACTGGATAGTGGATATTAATATCCAGCGCAGATTTGATGTTAAACGGCTCATTCAGTGAATCGCAGGGCGTATCAGTGATCATTCTTGTGCCCAGTGCACAGCAATTTTTGTAACTTTCCGAATAGCTCCGCTTCCGAACATGCACGTCTGTGCCTGGGTTTTTTGTGAAACAGAACCAGTTTAATGTGAAGTAGAGGCTGACATTTTTTCGGGATTTCCGCGGGTCACTGGAATCCTGTGGGAATCCCGCGTGATTGGGAACAAAATCACTATTAATCACGGGATTCGGACGGGATGGGAAAAAATGACAGCTGGAGTTGGCGGGACTGGGAATACACTTGGATCCCTAACTTTATACACAAATATAGCCAACCTTTTATATAAATAAACTATAAGCTAGGGGTGTGCGATATGAAGATTTTTGATCATGGATGATAAAAATGTCTCTACAATCTGCTTTTGAAGAAATGTGCACTCATTCTATCAGTTGCAGTTCTGGCTTCTCCATCATATAGCTACTGAACAACACCACATCATTCACAGCAGTGTTAACTCAGCACTAGATTAACTCTCTCATTTACATGTGCTTTTAAATGTTTCATTTGCGTGCTGCTTTGACATGTGCTTTTTCTGAGCGCCGCATTCACCCGACAAGAGTATTTGAGAGCGCGCTTCATCACGAGTACAATTGAATCTCTCCGATCAGAAGGTTATTATGATGGCAACAACCAAGCAGGATGTTACAGGCTAGTTCTCAAGGAGTTTGTCTGTTCCTTTTACTGAATATTTTCGGGTTAAAGCATAATTTAAACAGATTCAGCACATTCATATGCAGTCGCTTTCCCAGTAATGCATTTGAAAAAGTAATCTTACATTGCTACTTCATCTGTCTCTGATTTTGAATAAGCAGAAATCTGTAAGAAATGCATTGATCTGTAGATAAAATATATGACGAAAGTGTACTGTTATTTTCATCACAAACAAAATTTTAGAGCAGAATGCAGCAATTATACCTTTTAATGCTGCCAATGTTAATAGTTTGGCGTGTGGTAAGGATAAAAAAAGTTTGCACACAATAGCCTAAGCCACTTTGAAACTCTCCTTTTATTTTATTTTTTATTTTAATATAACAAAGAAATACACTGAAATAGTTTATCCACGGAGCGGAGTGATTATTAAATTAAATGTGACATTTGGAAAAAAATGTTTGCATATTTTGTGTTTCTTTGAAGTATGTTTTACTTTTGTTGTATAAAATATAATTCAAATTCATTTAGCTATTAATTATACACTATATGTTTGAAGTTGTCTTGTTTAATGCAAAATACAGCCAATAGTTTAAGATTGTTTTAAGTTGTATATAAAGAAATTATTAATTCATCAACTTATTCATCACAAGACTTGTACTGGCCATAATGGCAAATTGGCTTCTTCTCATCTGTGATTACTGACGGTTTTAGAGGACAGTTACTCCTCGTCAGTCCTCTGTCATTTCAAAGAATAGTGCAACGGTGAACACGACAAGAATAAAAGACTAGTCCATTTGGGAATGTGCACTCGAAGTCAGGCGAACGTATAAATCCCGCTTAACTTTGTTTGTTGTCATTTTGTTTAGTCAGATTTTAGTCAATGACAATGAAGAGATATTTCAGCATAGTTTTTATTTTGTAAACCACATTTAGTCTTGTTTCTATCCGGCAACAATATTGCATTATATATTTAATTAAAGTCATTGTCACAAGACCAGCATTGTCATCATCACATGATTGTAACAGTGTCATGAACTGTACAAGGTTTTAAATGGGTGTAGTTTTCTTCCTCACCACCAGGGGGTCATAGTGTGCTCCATGGGTGCTATAAAAGCTGAGGAAGTAGTAGAGTGAGACAGAGACATTAACACTTACAATATACAAAGCTTTTTAGAATGTAATTTTGAGCAATGGAAGACGTATAGAGCCATTATTAAATTTATTAAAGACATAGGGTTATACGGGATAATTTAGTTTTTTTTTTTTTCATTTCCTTGCTTGTCTGGGCTCCACACTCCAGTTTGGTAGGTGGCGGTAATGCACCATAAGCTGGTTTGCCAACCGCCATAAAAATTCAGAAGAAGAAGAAGAAGAAGAACAGTGAGACAGAGGACAGCATGGTGTGCCTCGTGTTACTTCTCTGTACTGGGAGATCATCCTTATTGAGAAACTTGGTTGTTTGCTGCTAAATTGTAAGTAATGCTTGATTGCAACTACTAAATGGTTTTCTGAATAATTTTGATGTTCATGCTTCTATGTATACGTGTCAAATGTAGTTCTGAGGCAACAGTAATTGGAGGTTGTCCATCACAAAACTTAAGAATAGGATTTCCCTGAATGTTTTTTTTTTTTTTGGTCATTGATTGTATTGATTTGATTTGAGAACGGTTACCATTTAATATGGGTTATTTGTGTATGGTAGCAATGGAAATCTTTGTAGTGTAGAACTGTATTGACAAGTGTTGGTTTTGGATATGTTATGTTTGCATGAAAACAAGAACTTAATTGGCAAACATGTTTGAGAGAAATTTTTATTGATGTAGCTGAGTGTAATATGAAGAAATACAGTTGATCCCTCCTTCTAAAAATTGTATAGCTGTTTTTTTTTTGTTTGAGAGATAGAGAACCAGTTATAGATGGCGCCCGAACAGGGACAAATCTGTATTCATTCTTAATTACTCTGGTATGCAGAATAAGAAATGGAAGACTTAAGTCCTGGTGAGAAGGATGAGAGCGTGCCCAATCCTGATTTTACAGCTGGCCCATTTGTGACACGTAGAGAACCTGTTAAAGAACTCATAAATACATTGAGTGAGCTGTATATTAATTCTGAAGAGGATGATTCCATTGCAGATACAGATCCACCACCTTGTTCTACAACGCCTCTACTACCTGATGAAAGGGAGGAAGCTGACTTGAACTTGTCCCTACAGGCAGTAATAGAGGAGTTAAAAGGACGGGTTGTCATCCTGGAGAAGTGCAGTGCAGATTGTATTCAGAAGGTGAGCCAGTGCTGTTCACAAGCAGATCTTGATGTTCAGTGTAGATCCCTGGAGGAAAAGTTGGCCTATCACATCGACAGAGAGTGTGACAGAGTTAAACAAATCGTAGAACTGAGTATACAAGACTTGGGGAAGTCTATGGTCGACTGTCTAAAAAGGAGAGATATACAGATTGATAACAAGCTAAGATCCTGGGTACCAGTAACATCAGCTCCTGAGCAGTATTCGACCATAACACGTCCAGGTGTGAGGAAGACCCATGCCATTCCATCATCTCAGCATTTATTAACCAACACTGAAACTGTACCTGCAGCCGCGTATCTTCCCCCTGTTAAAGTAGAGTTTCCCCATTTTGGAAGTGAGGGAGAGATTGATCCGGTGTCTTTTGTCGGGCGGTGTGAAGAATATTTGGCCAGTCGACCCTTGAGTGACTCTGAAATTCTCGCTGCTCTTACTTCAGTATTGAAGGGTACGGCAAAAGATTGGTGGTTAGCAGAGAAAAGAACTGTATTGACATGGAATCAGTTTAAAGAAATATTTCTTTGCTCATTTTTAAATGACGATTATGAAGCTGAAGCTGAAAGAAGGCTGCTGGAGAGGAAACAGGGGTCTAAAGAGAGTATACGTGACTTTGCATTCCATTACAGGGCATTGTGCCTAAGATGGAAGAAGGACATGCCAGAGAGAGAAATGGTACAAGCCATATTAAGAAACTGTAATCCTCGTCTTGTCAGCTTGTTATGTGGAACAGTGAGAGGTGTTAGTGAATTGGTCAGGATAGGGACCCAAATTGAGAAAGATTTTGAAGAATCCAAACGATATTGGAGCCAGGCTAATTCTGAGTTGCAGAAGAAAAAGACTCCTAATGACCGAGACCCTGTCCATAAGTTGACCCATGCTAACACTCGTGTAATTCAGTCTGTTTCAATTCCAAGTCAGTATGAATTGAAAATGGTGACTTTACCCATATTACTAAGAGGTCGATATTTTCAGGCAATGGTAGATACTGGGAGCACCCTCTCTCTAATTCAAGAGTCCTGCTGGAATCAGCTTAAAGGACAGGAGCAGTGGAACCCAAGCAAAGGGCAGACATTCATGTTAGCCAATGGGCAAATGCATTCTTCCGTAGGCATGTCAAACTGGGAATGTGAGCTGCAAGGACAAAAGCTAAAGTTAATGTTGTATGTGTTAAGAGATTCAGATCTGACAGTACCAATAATTCTGGGAATGGATTTCTTAACTTCAGCTGGGATTATGCTGGATTTCCGGAGGGCCCAGTATGGCATAATATCTCAAGAGGAAAATGAGAGCTAGAAGTTTCCCCTTTTGCCAGCCAAATCCCTTTCCGACTCCTTGGTGTCCTTTTATCTGGCTTTGTCTAATGAAGAAGTAACATCAAAAGTCCCAAGGGTTCAACAGCTAGCTCTCCAAGCAGATACCACCTCAGAGTTCCAGAATCACTTAGAGAAGTTGATGAGTGAATGGCCTACGGTTTGCACAAATGTGGTAGGACACTCTTCTGTAATCAAGCACTGCATCAACACTATAGATGAAATTCCTATCCGTAGGAGAGCCTACTGTGTATCTATAGAGAAACAATGATTCATTTGTCAAAGAGATAAAGGAGATGTTAGCCAATAATATAATTCAACCTTCCAACTCCCCATGGGCTTCTCCTGTTGTTATTGTTCCCAAGAAAGATGGTGGATCTAGGTTTTGTGTAGATTTTCGTGGATTGAACTCAAAAACTCATTTGGATGCTTATCCGATGCCCCAAATCCAGGACATTGTGGGATCTTTACATGGAGCAAGAATATTCAGTACATTAGATCTCAAAAGTGGATACTGGCAGGTGGAGCTGGAGCCAGAAAGTATACGTAAAACTGCTTTTGTGACATCTTCAGGGCTATTTGAGTTTTTAGGTCTACCTTTTGGCCTCAAAAATGCTGCAGCCTCCTTTCAGCGTTTAATGGAATGTGCACAGCGCAAAATCAAGGGAAAGTGCTGTTTTGTATATATAGATGATATTGTGGTATGCTCAAAGGATGAGAATGAACACCTGCTACACCTCGGACAAGTATTCCGCTGCCTCCATCAAGCTGGTCTGACGTTAAACCTTAAAAAGTGTAACCTGATGAAAAAGTCTCTTACTTTTCTGGGCCATGTGATCTCAGGCGAAGGCATTAAGACTGATCCTGCTAAGATAGTATCAGTAAGTCAGTTTCCTGTGCCTCAGTCTCTGAAGGATGTGCAACGGTTTTTAGGGCTTGCTGGGTGGTATCATCGATTTGTACCCCGATTTTCAGAAAAAGCGGCCCCTCTACATGCTTTAAAAAAGAAGGGAGCCACTTGGGCTTGGACAGAATCTTGTCAAGAGGCATTTTAAATAATTAACAATGATCTAACTCAAACCCCTGTCCTGATTTCCCCAGACTTTACCAAGCAATTTAAGGTCCAGACAGATGCCAGTGAGAAAGGGCTGGGAGCAGTTTTGACTCAGGACGTAGAAGGAGAAGAACACGTTATAGCTTATGCTTCTCGCTTACTTCAGGGGGCTGAAAGAGCATACTCTGTATCTGAGAAAGAGTGCTGTGCTGTTTTGTGGGCTGTGGAGAAGTGGCGACCCTACTTGGAAGGTAGACCATTTGAAGTTATAACTGATCACGTAGCGTTGACTTGGGTTTTTAATCACCCCAAACCATCATCAAGATTGACCCGTTGGGCTATACGGCTGCAGGAGTTTGAATTTACAGTTCGATATCGCAAAGGTCAATGCAATGTGGTCCCGGATACATTATCCCGAAGTCTGGAAGATAAAGCGATGGTGAACATGGTGCGGCAGGTGAGGTCTGCAAGTTCACTAGTAACACCCTCAAGTCTACCTGTGGATTGGGAGGAAATTGCCAAAGCGCAGAAAGAGGATACTGAAATAAAAGAACTAGTTGATAAGACATGCACTCAAACAGATATCAATGCATCAAGAATCCATTATGTTGTATAGAATGGCTTTTTATTCCGCAGTGATCCCTGATGGACAGAAAGGTCAGAAATTTCAGTTGGTGGTACCAGAATGTTTACGTGAAGACTTCTTGAAATACGCCCATGACAGTCCTTTGAGTGGTCACTTTGGTCGGCTCAAAACCCTTTTGATATTGTTGGATATGGTGTATTGGCCCAGTTTACGCTCGGATGTTTGGAAGCACTGTAAAGAGTGTCAAGTGTGCCAAATGTATAAACCCTCTATATCCAAGTTGTCTGGTTACTTGCAGAACACCCCAGCGGTGGAGCCAGGATATATGCTCGGAGTTGACCTGATGGGACCATTTCCTAAAAGTCCAAGGCAAAACGAGTATCTTTTGGTGGTAGTAGACTACTGCTCAAAATGGGTTGAGTTGTTTCCTCTTCATGTAGCTAAAGCGCCACAAATAGCTCATATCCTGGTAAATGAAATTTTTACTCGATGGGGTACTCCACTCTATTTGGTTTCTGATAGAGGAGCACAGTTTACCTCGCACCTCTTGAATTTAGTATGCAAGCAATGGGGGGTAACCCAAAAACTTACCACTGCCAGTCATCCTCAAACTAATCTCACAGAGTGTATTAACCGTACGCTTAAAACTATGATAGCCTCTTACGTGAATGAACATCATCGTCATTGGGATCGATGGTTTGCGGAATTCCGATTTGCCATTAATACAGCCTGGCAAGAAAGCACTAGATTTACACCTGCCGAAATCGCTTTAGGGCGAAAATTGAAAGGACCATTAGAGCGAGCCCTGTCAAGTCCACCTGACCCCAGTAACCCTGCTTATGCAGTACTGGAACGATATGAGAACCTACTGAAGTCGGTGAGAGAGAATGTGGAGCAAGCTCAAAGGAAGCAAAGGCATTATTATAACCGGAGAAAAACATGCTAAGTATCAAGTTGGGGAGCTGGTATGGGTGCGCACTCATCCCTTGTCACGGGCCAGTGAAGGTTTCATGTCAAAACTAGCTGCCAAGTGGAAAGGTCCAGCCAAAATTCTAAAGTGTTTGGGTCCAGTTAATTGTTCTGTTGCATTCTTGGATTACCCTGACCATCCAGACACGTTTCATGTACAGAATCTGAAGCCTTTCCATGGTTATGTTAAGCCTTCCAATGAGGGGAAGGGTATGTAACAGTGTCATGAACTGTACAAGGTTTTAAATGGGTGTAGTTTTCATAGTGTGCTCCATGGGTGCTATAAAAGCTGAGGAAGTAGTAGAGTGAGACAGAGGACAGCATGGTGTGCCTTGTGTTACTTCTCTGTACTGGGAGATCATCTTTATTGAGAAACTTGGTTGTTTGCTGCTCAATTGTAAGTAATGCTTGATTGCAACTACTAAATGGTTTTCTGAATAATTTTGATGTTCATGCTTCTATGTATATGTGTCAAATGTAGTTCTGAGGCAACAGTAATTGGAGGTTGTCCATCACAAAACTTAAGAATAGGATTTCCCTGAATGTTTGTATTTTTTTTTTTTTGTAGAAGGATTTTGGTTATGGGCTTCCTTTTCCTTATACATCAACTCATGCTATGGGAATAATGTGGAGGTGCTATCATTGAAGAAGAGACTGATGTACCTGGGCCTATGGGACACTTCATGTTATGTGTCTGGACTTTATCACAACAATCAGTATTCTTTACAATTATAAGGGTTTCTGTGGTTTATTTTACCTTGGGTTAATGTTTGATTTCTACTACTGTTGTTTTATTGATTGTATTGACTTGATTTGAGAACGGTTACCATTTAATATGGGTTATTTGTGTATGGTAGCAATGGGAATCTTTGTAGTATAGAACTGTATTGACAAGTGTTGGTTTTGGATATGTTATGTTTGCATGAAAACAAGAACTTTATTGGCAAACATGTTTGAGAGAAATCTTTATTGATGTAGCTGAGTGTAATATGAAGAAATACAGTTGATCCCTCCTTCTAAAAATTGTATAGCTGTTTTTTTTTTGTTTGAGAGATAGAGAACCAGTTATATGATAAAGGTTCATTTAATGCTGTTTTATTACAAAGTTCTGGAGGAGCAGTCGCAGTTCATTACCCTGATTAACACAAGTGGAGACCAATCAGTAATCAACTCATGACAAGGTATAAATAACTGCAGAACCTACCTCTGTTCATTGACTGTTTTCAGCATCCCGATTCCTCTGTCTGTGATCTTATCACAGACCCAATTTTCCATTCAGCAAGGAGATCCATACCAGGGATTTTTCAGATCTACTACTTTTGCTGACACCTATGATCATTAAACATGGCCGTTGAGCACCATCAAATGTCATTGCGACAGCTGCTCTTCTTGCCAAGCCACACGTCGTGGCCAATAGGCCATGCAAAGCCTGAGCTCGCCTCTTTTGACACCACGATTGATCCGATCAAGACCGGGCTCTCTTTGAGTGCTGGAATCGCAGCACCAGCAGGCATTCAACCAGCCCGCACCTCAGTTCTTACTGCAGCAAGCCTCTCTCACTTCCCGCCGCGGCTCAGCCTTTCACCGTGGCTTTTCCAGCCGAGGCGCAGTTTGAGGCTGCCTCCTCTAGCGGCGCAGACCGTGCGTCATAAATCAATACACTTTCAGGTTAAGACGCTAAATACAGGTTTGCGGCTAGAAAGTAGTGTGGGAGCCGCGTGGAGTTCCGATCACATACGTATGTGGAAATTTCAGATCCGATTTGAGCCTCGGATGCGTTCAAATATTTGAACTTCTGCAACTAGACCGTGTGCGAACGCCAGACCGGATGTTGATGTCAGTATTACCTGTATTTTGTTAACTTTGACATTATTCTTCAACACATTTTATGTAAAATGGTGGTTTATAATAATTGTGGGAGAAATAATTATTAAACCATTATTTAGCCCCATAAAACCTACTGTTTTTATTTTGGGGGTCATCTGATTTGTCATGATGTATTCATAAATTATATTCATTAAAATGATTAATTTTACCATGGTGAACATGTCAAGGTAACAGTTGCTGCATGACCAGTTTGAAAGTTTTGCATGCCTGCCGCTAGAAGGAGAACTGCGACAATCGTGTACAAATGTCATGTGCAGTGGAAAGGAGGCTTAAAGTTTGTTAAATGAGGCTATGACGTAGTTTCTGTCGGATGACGATGCAGTTTTTATTTTTACCACGAAGCTAAAGCTTTTTTTTTTTCCAGAGTCGTTATCCACACTGAAATGTCCAAAGATATTATCTGCCTAACCGTGCATGTTTAAACCTCACTGAGGTTTTACAGACATAAGTTTCATGCAATTATTCTGGCAGGACCAATTTATTTAGGGACATATTTCACCATCTACTGGCGTGATCACTTAGAATTTATCTAATACACCACTACCCTCGTTTTGCCGCAGGACAGCAAGCGTGAGTAAAATTCTGTTGTCTTTCTAGGACTGTAATATGAAAAGCATGCAAGTAAATATCTTTAGAACTGCTTGGAAGTGAATAGCACATAACTGCAATTAATGTTATTGCCATAATCATGTATATTGGCATGTTTTACAGACTAAATGATATTCATAGTTTTCAGAAGCCTCTGTTTCCACAGTTTATACTACCACGTGAAACCAGTGTTCCAAATGTATCCATTTTTGGAGGCTGTTTAAAAAAGGCCTGAAAGACAAGGCTTAAGGAATTGTCAAATTAGGCAACCAATTTCTAAGATGGCAACACAGTAGGCTATGCATTCATTTTTTAGGTAGCCCCATCAAATGCTACTAACCTGTCTACTCTTCCCACAGCCAAGGAGGGGGAAGTTGTGGCCCAGTGGTTGGAGAGTTGACTCCTAAACCTAGGGTTGTGGGTTCGAATCTCGGGCAGGCAATACCATGACTGAGGTGTCCTTGAGCAAGGCACCGAACCCCCAACTGCTCCCCAGGCGCCGCAGCATAAATGGTTACCCACTGCTCTGGGTTGCGTTCATGGTGCGTGTTCACTGCTGCGTGTGTGCACTTTGGATGGGTTAAATGCAGAGCTGCTTCTGCAGGAGCCTTTTCCGTATCTCCCCACTGCCTCAGCAGTGTCTGCTCCCGCAGGAGCCTTTTCTGTATCTCTCCACTGCCGCAGCAGTGTCTGCTCCCACAGGAGCTTTTTCTGTACCTCCCCCCTATATATATATATATATATATATATATATATATATATATATATATATATATATATATATATATATATATATATATATATATATAAAAATCCTTGATTATGCACAAAGGTTGCAAATTTTCTGATTTTCATTACGTTCAGTTTTCCCAAATAGGCGAAGTGAATTTCAACAAGGGTTCATGATCAGCTTCGATGCCCCACATTCTCTGTTGCATTAGCTATTGGAGCGGCTACTTGGATAATTCCGGGGTCAGAACTCCTAATCGATCTTTCAGCTCTGCATAACCCACCGTTTTCAAACATAATCGCCTGAGAAAAAATAAATAAATAAATATATATATCTTTCCGTTTCCCTTGTCCGTCCAGCAAGCACTAGTCTCTCAGCGGACGCAGTAAAATACCTCCTTGTCTCCTCTGTCCGTCCAGCGAGCACTAGTCTCTCAGCGGACACAGTAAATATCTTATTGTCTCCTCTGTCGGTACAGCGAGCACTAGTCTCCCAGCAGACGCAGAAATATCTATTTGGTTCCCCTGCCTGTCCAGCGAGCACTAGTCTCTCAGCGGGCACAGTAAATACCTATTTGTCTCCTCTGTCGGTCCAGCGAGCACTAGTCTCACAGCGGACTCAGTAAACATCTATTTTTGTTTCTCTGTCTGTCAAGCAGGCCTAGTCTCCCAGCGGACGCAGTAAAGACCTATTTATTTCCTCTACCCATCCAGCGAGCCTCAGTCTCCCAGTGGACGCAGTATGCATCCATCTCTTTCTGTTCTTCGTCCAGAGAGCCAGTCTTCTAGTAGGCGCAGGAATATAATTTGTTTCCTCTATCTGTACAGCGAGCCTCAGCCTCCCAGCTGACACATTACGCATCTAGTCAACACATCATTACACCTCGCAGGCAGACGGTGGAGCCTGTCTTCCCGACATCGTTACCGCTTCTTCCTCATCTATTAACCAACAGGACCTGCCTGCTCCTCCGCTTCTGCCAGAGGCAACGCGAGATCTCCTGGTCAAACGACCATGCTTCTAAAAATGTCAGCCCGCCAAATCTCTGCGTTTTGGGGGGTTCGTAGTCTGGCGCTTGTCCTTTTGCTCTCTTGTTTTGGGGGGAGTACTCTGGGTTTGGGCCACATCCCGAGCTCGTAGCCCTCTACCCGGACAGCAAGCCAAATACGCATGACCTTACTGTATTAATATACGTAGATGTGAAATCTTGAAATGCTGTTTTATAACAAAGTTCGGGAGGAGCAGTCGCAGTTCATTACCCTGATTAACACAAGTGGAGACCAATCAGTAATCAACTCATGACAAGGTATAAATAACTGCAGAACCTAACTCTGTTCATTGACCGT
The DNA here is from genome assembly GCF_003368295.1 of Carassius auratus. Taxonomy (NCBI): domain Eukaryota; kingdom Metazoa; phylum Chordata; class Actinopteri; order Cypriniformes; family Cyprinidae; genus Carassius; species Carassius auratus. The sequence goes on along the minus strand of NW_020528237.1, from coordinate 17,077 downwards.
TTTCAGCATCCCTCCTCCACCCCATTTCTCCTCACTTATAGATCCATCTACTCTTACCACAACAGGGGGGAGTACTCTGGGTTCGGGCCACATCCCGAGCTCGGAGCCCTCCACCCAGACAGCATGCCAAATACGCATAAACTTACTGTATTAATATACGTAGATGTGAACTCGTGAAAAATTATATTTCGTTATAAATCTCATTGACGAAGGCAACACTAGCTGTAATTTTCCCGGTCTCCACACATGAAGGCTGCATCTATTGCTTTGAGCAGGAGGGGAACCTATCTGTTCATCCAGGGCTTCTGATTAGGGAATTTGTATTTCTTTTATTTGGTCACTCTGTCCACACACCTGTTTATGTGCTCCAAGACAGACTTGATGTATATGTCAATGTTGATCTGAGAGTTTGTGGTGGCCTGGGCAGCAAACTCACTCCTGTCTGTTTGCTGGAACTGATGTTGAAGAGTTGAGTCAGCTCCTTCTAGAGAGATTTTAACAGTTCTTATTGTAGGTTTCACACATATGATGACCCAGGTGGGGTAGAGAGGTGACTTTTTGTAGGACACACATAGTTTAATATACAACATTTATGTAATAAAGGGTTTGTGAAATTTTTTGTTTGGAGCTGCTATTCTTTTCAATGTAGATTATCTTTTTACTGACTGCTTTAAAAATGTGTTGAAGTCAGTTTATTACTTTGTAATAACTTCACAAAAAGTATAAAATGGGTGTGAGTTCGATCCCCACAATGACTATAAATTGGTTGTGTGTGGCAGAATCCAGATATACAGCATAGCTGAGTTGTCACCACAAGTAACAACTGTTTCAGGTTTATAAGTTTTGTAGTGAAATATTTGTAATCTGAAGTGAGGCAAACATGCTTTTTAGTTTTTTCACATAATTATTGGTAACACTTTAAAATAATGGTCCGTTGTTAATAAGTAACTACGCAGGAAGTAATAGGTAGTACTACATTAACACTTAACTCAATACTATTAACTAATATAGAAGCAAGATTAACGAAGCAGTAAGTAATAGCTCATTTAGGACATAGGTAGTTCCTTATTAGTTATTTGATAATTACTAAAGAAAAATATTGTCATTGAGAACTAGTTTGGAACTATGGCCAACTAATGAAGAATAACTAATTAATTACTAATCACAACAGCTACGTCTATAAGGTGAACAATTAGCTTCTTTATGGAAACTTGTGTGTGTGTGTGTGTGTGTGTGTGTGTGTGTGTGTGTGTGTGTGTGTGTATATATATATATATATATATATATATATATATATATATATATAGCCTATCCATATGATATATTTTATGAGCTCCATTAAGTTCAATGTCTCCAACTCTAATAACTTTAACGTTAGTGATATTATGCTGGGGAGGGCTTCTCTTTAGGAAGTGACAATAAATAATGATGTTCTCTTGTCAAAACATGTTTGCATCCTTCATGAAAACATTGACTGCATTTATAGTGTTAAGCACAAAACAACATCTTCCAGATTACAATGTCTGGTAGAATATCACTAGTTCCTCACAGAAATATATGGCTGTACAGTATGTGTTAGATAATTTTATTGTAAATTACTTGTGAAATCCATGGCTCCTTACTCGAGTGTTACCTTGTCAGTCCGCAGGAACTACTAGTGATCTGGCCCATTATTTTAAAGTGAAAAACATGTTAACTCCTGACTAAATACTCAAGCGTTACCTTCCCTTATGAAAAATAACCATGGTTTTATTATAGTAAAACTGTAGTAACCCATGGTTTTTTGGCGTGTTGACCACCATTTGTACAACCACAGATTTACTACAAATACCATGGTTAAACTATGGTTAATATAGCAATACCGTGGTTATTTTGTGGTTACCATGGTTTAACTATAGTAACCATGGTTTTTTGGTTTTATTTGTAGTAAAACCATGGTTAATTTTCGTAAGGGTTGTCAATCCGCAGGAACTAATAGTGATCTGGACCATTATTTTAAAGTGAAAAACATGTTAACACCTGACTAATTACTCAAGCGTTACCTTGTCAGTTCGCATGAACTACTAGTGATCTGGACCATTATTTTAAAGTGAAAGATTTCACTTTAAAGTGAAAGATTTTTTATTTTAAAGACAACATTTCTTAAAACTACATAACGTTAATGTTATAAATAAACAAATAACAAACAAACAAACGTAACGTTAATAATTTTTTGCAAAAATATTATCATTTGAACTACTTTTGGTACCACTTTTGATGAGTTCCAGTCGCAGTCCTCTATATGGAGGTAATAGTTTTATAGGGTACAGAGCAGAATTTAATTTATTAATCCATGAAATTATGTATCTGTCTTCTCTCCGTGAAGGCGCACTGGCGCAGTACTCAAGTGTCATAAACTGAAACACAACATGTCGCAATCTGTGACGAATTGGATGAGGACCAATGAGCGTTCGATATCAGTGCCGTAAACCATGTCGTATTCTCATGAGATCACGTTGAACACTCGAGTAATGAGTCATGGATTTCACAAGTAATTTACAATGAAATTATCTGACACATACTGTACAGCCATATATTTCTGTGAGGAGCTAGTGATATTCTACCAGATATTGTAATCTGGAAGATGTTGTTTTGTGCTTGACACTATAAATGCAGTCAATGTTTTCATGAAGGATGCAAATATGTTTTGACAAGAGAACATCATTATTTATTGTCACTTCCTAAAGAGAAGCCCTCCCCAGCATAATATCACTAATGTTAAAGTTATTAGAGTTGGAGACATTGAACTTAATAGAGCTCATAAAATATATCATATGGATAGGCTATATATATATATATATATATATATATATATATATATATATATATATATATATATATATATATATATACGTTTCCATAAAGAAGCTAATTGTTCACTTTATAGACGTAGCTGTTGTGATTAATAATTAATTGGTTATTCTTCATTAGTTGGCCATAGTTCCAAAGTAGTTCTCAATGACGATATTTTTCTTTAGTAATTATCAAATACCTAATAAGGAACTACCTATGTCCTAAATGAGCTATTACTTACTGCTTAGTTAATCTTGCTTCTATATTAGTTAATAGTATTAAGTTAAGTGTTAATGTAGTACTACCTATTACTTCCTGCGTAGTTACTTATTAACAACGGACCATTATTTTAAAGTGTTACCTAATTATTTTTATGTCTGTAGGATCATATGAAAGGGTGTTCCCAATTATGTAGCTATTCTGACAGGTGACCCCCACAATGCAGTGTGTGTGCGTGAGAGAGAGAGAGAGAGAGAGAGAGAGTGTGTGTGTGTGTATTTAGACATACATTTCTGTAGTCCTGCTGTAATCCTGGATTTTCCTCCATTATCCACACTAGAAAACACAGAGTCACATTCAGTCTAGGGTGTTGCAGTGCAGTTGCTAGAGTACATGGGGTGGTTGCTAGTAGGGCTGTGTATCACCAGTAAAGCAATGCTTAATTTTGTTCAGTCTATGGTGTGAAAATGTTGCATTAGCAATTCAGAAAAAAAAAACACTTAAGCAAAACATGGTGAGGTCAAAGTGTCTGAATAATATTTAGTCCCTATTTTTTTTTTTTTTAATCAATTTCACTGGTAGTCTAAAATATGAAGAATTTTTGGGTATAATACATCCCAGTTTGCTTTATTTTGCTATACTCACTAACAGTACTATAGTGAACTATAGTGTCCTGCACTCACTAGTAAAAAAATATAAATATTTATAACTGGTGTCTGAATCATTTTTGGTTTGGCTGTGGATAAATTTTTGTTAAAACTACAAAATAATTCATTCAAGAGCAGTGAGTGATTTACTTTCATTTTCAGAACATTAAAGATACCTACAGCGGATAGTAAATTAGGTGATGTCACTTTAAGAAACAGTGCATCTATTATAGAGGTGCACATCCGATTTCTTTCATAACTGTTTACTTTTACTTAAGACATAACCACAGTTTTTTCCCAACACAGTTTCCAAGTTGGGTATTTTGACATATTTTGTATGTATTTGTTGGTACAAAAGCCAGAAGAGGAAGATTTATCATTTAAGCGCTTTTGAGAAAAACGCTTAATGTGCTTGAAATGCTTGAGCCCTGAACACTAGAACACAGCAGGTGCTGAATTGAGCTCTTTCACATCCTTTTCTGTTTGTTTAAACTACGATTTGTATATGTTCACTCAGGTGCAGGAGGAACTTCGAGGAGAACTTCGCAAAGGAGAACTCGGTTTAGTGTTGCTGTAGGTGAGACGCGGCTCTCTGCATGTGCACCCAACACAGTAAGCGAGTAGCCTACTCAGTCAAGTGAAGCCATATAGTTAATATCAGTGATACGCAGCATGCACAATACAAGGAAATGATCGGTAACATCATCACGTTGAGATACAATATCTATATCAGTAAGATCGATTCCATGCGAAATAATTAAATCTAGCATATGATTTAAACGATGAGTGGGCCAGGTGACATTTTGCTTGACTCGAGTTTATTAAGTCAGTAAACGCAAGTTCTAATGCATCATTTGTATTATCAACGTGAATATTAAAATCTCTGATTATTGCTTTATCAACTGTAACCAAAAGGTCTGAGAGGAAATCTGCAAATTCTTTTAGGAATTATATATACGACCCTGGTGGTCTATACACAGTAGTAGAAGTCTGCATGCGCTGGAAAGAGTGTCCTCATCTCCTGTTGTTATCTCTCCACCGAAGATGGCATTATTAAATGCTCAAATTACGATCGCTTTCTATTGGTGGGCGACTTTAATATCCATGTCTGCTGTCCGTGAAACCCCTTATCAAACGAGTTTCTTAATATTATCAATGCTACTCTCCACATTTTAGCACAAATTTTCAACTTGTGTTTTGCTTAATGTTGCTTACAGTTGCACTTGGATCAACCGTTATCTGACTTGGATGCTGAGACCCTTGAACTCTGCCTGGCTTAAGACAGCAACTGCCCCCCTTAAGCCTCACAAGCAAAACTCTGATGCCCGTCTCCTAAGACAATGCTGTAGAAAGGCAGAATGTAGATGGAAACAAGACAGGCTGCATATTTCTCTTTAAATGTTCAGAGACTCTCTTACTTCTTACAATACTGCAACTAAGTCTGCAAAAGCTGCATACTTTTCTAACCTAATTGAAACTAATCATTCTACACCTACAGTTTTGCTTTCAATTATTCAATCTGTTACCTATCATTCTGTGAACACCTTGCTTGTTGCCTCTGATGCTCTCTGTGAAAGCTTCTTGAGATTGTTTTGTGACAAAAATTGCTAACTTAAGACTTGGTGTCTGCCCCACACTAGGGCCCAATCCAAATTCTATTTTATACCCCTTCCCCTACCCCTCCACCTACCCCATCCCCTTGTCCCTTGAAACAGAGTGTCAAGTGGTAGGGTTGAAAATATTCCCCAAAGAATTGGGACACCACTACTATGCCATCACACGTCATCATACATCGTCTAGCTCCTACAATGCACACATATATTGGTGTGCTGTTGTACATTAGAGCCTTTAATTATTGTTCTGTATTAAAGGGTAGTTCACCCAATAATCAAAATTATGTAATTAATAACTCACCCTCATGTCGTTCCAAACAAGTGAGACCTCAGTTTATAAATATTTTAGATTTAGTCCGAGAGCTCTCAGTCCCTCCATTGAAACTGTGTGTATGGTATACTGTCTATGTGTACATTAGAGCCTTTAATTATTGTTCTGTATTAAAGGGTAGTTCACCCAATAATCAAAATTATGTAATTAATAACTCACCCTCATGTCGTTCCAAACAAGTGAGACCTCAGTTTATAAATATTTTAGATTTAGTCCGAGAGCTCTCAGTCCCTCCATTGAAACTGTGTGTATGGTATACTGTCTATGTCCAGAAAGGTAAGAAAAGCATCCTCAAAGTAGTCCATGTGACATCAGAGGGTCAGTTAGAATTTTTTGAAGCACTGAAAATACATTTTGGTCCAAAAATAGCAAAAACTACGACTTTATTCAGTATTGTCTTCATACTGCGCATGTGTGATTCAGTGTGAAGCAGACTGACCCGCAGAACGTCTGAACCGAACTGATTCTTTTGGTGATTGATTCTGAACTGATTCTGTGCTAATTTGATGAGCCCAGGTAAACCGAAGGCTTGAATCAAGGGCAATCATTGCTAATGACACCATTACGTCGAACACAAAAGAACCGGTGAACCGTTTTCTTCAACTGGTCTATTGAATCGAACTGTCCAAAAGAACTACTGGTGATCTGAAAACCGATGCAACTGGTTCTTGTCTCATGCACAAGTCAATGTTTTGTTTATTATCTGGCTCGGCTCGGTGTTCATCTTCAGTTCTCTCTTCACAGCAGTTCAGTCAGTTTACTGTTTGAGTAAATGAATTACTCCAGGATATTGGTTTGTTTGAACTCACATGGAGTGTCAGCCACATAAAAAAAAAGTTAACAGCTTAAGTCATTTGTGGATTAATGCGTATTGTAGACGCGAACCGTTTAAAACGATTCAGTTCGATTTGGTAAACTTGTTCAAAAAGATTAGGTTATATCGAATGATTCGTTTGCGAACCGGATATCACAAACTGCTTTGTTTGGAACTCTATCACAACAGACACGGAAGAGAAGACAATGCTGAATAAAGTCATAGTTTTTGCTTTATTTGGACCAAAATGTATTTTCGATGCTTCAATAAATTCTAACTGAACCTCTGATGTCACATGAACTACTTTGATGATGTTTTTCTTACCTTTCTGGCGATGGACAGTAAACCATACACACAGATTCAGTGGAGGGACTGAGAGCTCTTGGACTAAATCTAAAATATCTTAAACTGTTTTCCGAAGATAAATGGAGGTCTAACTGGTTTGGAACAACATGAGGGTGAGTTATTAATTAAATAATTTTGATTATTGGGTGAACTAACCCTTTAATGCGCTGCCTACTTACATGCGCATATCGGAAATCGTGCATCTCACACATCCATGGGAAGACCACGGGAAGTCATGGCCGAATGGTTAGAGAGTTGGACCCGCAATCAAAGGGTTGTGAGTTTGAGTCTCGGGCCGGTAGGAATTGTAGGTGAGGGAAGTACATTTTCAGTGCTCTCTCCACCCTCAATACCATGACTGAGGTGTTGTTGAGCAAGGCACTGAACCCCGAGAATGCGTCACCATACTTGGCTGTATGTCACAACACTTTCACTTTTTTCACTTTCACATCTAGGAGAAAAACTTCTCATTGCTGCCCCACGACTTTTATTAAGGGGTTAAATCAGTTTAAATACTGAATTGCTACATTATATTTGACAGCAGCGAGAGGATAAAATCACTGTTTTTAAGTAAACTCACTCTAAAAAAAAGATACGCATAGACGCGCATACACGCAACTTCCATCTCTCTCTCTCTCTCTCTCTCTCTCGCTCACTGTTTGAGAAAAGGGTTTAGTGATTTCTAATTATTGGGGGGACTAGCCCTCCTCAATGTCTATGGTGGTTATCACCCTGATCAGTCATGAAAATATGTTGTGGTAGCCTACTATCTACAGTCTATAATGATATGAAATTAGCAAATGTTAGCAATTTTTTTCCTAACATTTCTTTGAGTAATATGACTGTTAATATGAACTCACAATTGAATGTAACCTAAAACAAATGATTACTTTTCATAAAAATCTTCATTAATGCCCAAAATGCTTACATTTGTGTATTTTTGTTCACTCAAGCAGCCATGTTGCCGAGATAATTCATACCCCATCGTTTGAAGTGTGGTCCCAAAAAAATCTTAATTTTGAGGGCTGTCTGGCCCTTACCCTTCCCCTACCCCTCCAACCAAAAGAGAATCAAGACACCACTACCTCTTCATGTGAATGCACAAAACGGAGGGGTAGGGGAAAGGGGAAGGGCTAAGGGGTAGAATTGGGATTGGGCCTAACTTTAACCATCTCTCCATACATGCCATCTTCCTCTGCATTTTGGATGCTTTTGAACCCATCAATCTCCAGAAATTGAAGGAGGTAATTGACAATCTTAAACACTCATTCTGTTCTAGTGATATCATTCACCCCAAATATTTAAAATTAATTATTTATTTGATTGGGCCAGGTTTGCGGTTTCTTATTAATAAGTGTCTCCGAAATGGCTCTGTTCCTGCCAACCTTAAAGTCCCTATAGTCACTCCTCTGCTCAATAAGCCTTCACTGGGCCCCGCTGTTCTAAAAATGTTTCATCCAATTTCTGTTTTGCCTTTCATTTCAAATGTTTTTCAACTTCAACACTTTTTGACTAGTAATTCTATTTATAAGGTTTTTCAATCTGGTTTTAAGTCTGCTCACAGCACTGACTCCGCCCTTTTGAGGGTGTTAAATGATATGTACCCTTCCACTGATTCCGGGGACTCTGTGGTCCTTATTCTTTTAGATTTATCGCCTGCTTTTGTTACCATAGAACACTCCTTACTATTATCTAGATCAGAGTTTTGGGTAGGTCTAAAAGCAAATGCTCTGAAATGGTTTTTAGCGATGCTGGGAAATTTCTTTTTTTGCAATGAAAGGAAGGGAAACTGGTCTGTAGTTCTCTAAAAGAGATGGGTTGAGGGTTGGTTTTTAAAGTAGTGGAGCTATACGAGCCTCTCTAAATGTTGTGGGAAAAACACCAGTGTGGAGGGATATGTTAATGATGTGAGTGAGTGCAGGTACAACTGCAGGAGAAATGTCTTAAAGGAGATGAGATGGAATTGGATCAAGCGGACAAGTAGTAGGATGATTAGAAAGAATGAGTTTGGAGATTTCTGTCTCAAAGAGTGAAGAGATGGATGTGAATGAGTGTATGGTTTGCTTGTGAGATGTGCTTGACAGATTTTGGTGTTGAAAATTGTCCCATGTTTTTCATTAATAAAATTAAAAACATCAGTGCACAAAGTCATCATATATTAATATTGTAATGTCCTCATTCTAATATATTAATAAAATCACCTTTACATTGCCGGTAGGTGATCATTGCACAAATGTTCCAAACTAATGTGCAGTCTTCACTGCAGCTCACATGCACAGATTCAGTCATACAGATTGAGCAACACAGAAACTTCGGAAGATATGCAGGTGTTTTGTAGTTGGATGCAAAATTGAACGTTAAGAGTCTTCATTTTTTCCTGATATCAGAGGCACTGAGGAGGCAGTGGATTAGTTTCAATTTTTGATGGTAACAGCACCAAACACACACAAATACACACACAAACACACAAATGAAAGAGTGGGGTGGGGTGAACAGTAGCTCAATATAATTTAAAGAAACACGGCTAATGGGGAACAGAGTTGTTTTTGACAAGTTACAAGGGTGTTTTTTTTAAATGACCATTGAGAAATGTATCCAAAATTTGATGTTGTATGTTGTACTAAAGAATCATACCAACTTGTGAAAAATGGATATACAATGTCCAACTTTAAAGTTAGGGCTTTTTTGTTCCTTCATTTACAAGTTGTTAATGTTTGCAAAATAAGTTATCATTTTGAATATGTTTGTTTCTGGAGAAGGCTGCTATTTTTGTTGTTTTACTGTTTACTGCTCTTTAAATTCTAAAATATTGTTGCATCCTCTAAAAACTCCTAGACTCATATAGATATACCAAGGAACACTAAAAAGTTTAAACAATAAAACCTTAAACCACTTCCTGCTTGACATACTTGAATTTATCCAGTGAGCAGTTTGGGGCCTCCAGTTTTTCAGAGAGCAGTTTGACCCCTGAATCTCCCAGGTGATTATAGCTTAGATCCAGCTCTCTCAAGCATGAGGGGTTTGAAGTCTGAGCTGAAGACACATAACAACAGCCTTCCTCTGTCACCATACAGCCAGACAACCTACAAAAACATAGAGAAACAGTCCACATCACATTAGTTTTTTTGTTTTGTATATCACATCATGTGTTGATTATTCAATAAAACATATTGTGCATATTTGTCATTCTGATCTTGTCAGGATCTTGTTGGGTCAAATATGTAATATTCACAGAGTCAGAACAGACTTTATGAATATGTGCAATTACAGTAGGTGGCCATCCAAAACGGTGGTTCTACCGCTTTAATCACAAGTTTTCAAATAAGCGCATCAAAGCACATTTTCACAAATAGACGTCAGCTTTGCCTCACCGATGTATTATATGTGACTGCAGTCTGGGAAAATTAATGAAAATATTGAATATTCACATGTGAAAGTTTAGTACTAATGAAGATATGTACATTTCTTAGAACAAATTCAATCAGGATAAATGTCAAGTTTATGAGCCTGTGCTTATATTTTCTCCACACCATATTTTAAATTTGACACATTTAAATAGTGTGCAGAATTATTTATATAATATGAATTATATTATTCAAAAGAAATTGTGGTTTACTTTGCATCAGAGCATTAAAAGTGGTAGCCTATAGTAAGCTAGGCTTGAGTGTTTTATTAATTATTTTCTTTATTTTAGTAAAGCGTGAGGCACTGTATAATTTCACTCCCATTATTTAGGCCTAATTAAAACAAGAAACGGATAAATTAAACCTGCACAATTTAACTAAGTCATTGAAACTCTAACAAATGGACTGATTAATAAAACGCCTTCACGTATAAACTCAAATTCTCTCGTTATATCTCGTTCAACAAAATGCACACGATGTAAAAAAGAGCTTTTGACAACTTTTAAATGGAGTCTACTTTACTTGCTTTCATATAATTTAAGTAAAATAAATAAGTAAACTGCAGCCACACGTCACAGTTGGTAAACTGTGGCCTCAGGATTTGCACTATATGGGTGGAGTTTGTGTGTCTCACGTCAGCACTGATTGTTCATCTACACCAGCTGCTACTCATTCTTTCAAGTCAAGTCTTTCGTCTTGTGTTTGTCAGAGCGTTGTTTGCTTTTCCCCGTGTTATGCCTGGCCTCTCGTTTCTGTGTTCTTCTCTTCGTTGGATCGTCTCTGTCTTTTGGAATCCCATCCACTCCTCACTACCCATGGATTATACCTCTCACCCCCATGGCTCGCTCATCTCAGTTCCTGTGTCACGCTCTCCTGCTGCATCTCCTCACTGCCACTTCCTGGATCACCATCGGACATTGTTGCTTCCCGGATCTCCATCAGACTTCGCCTCACCCACCAGTTATCCTGTTTTATGTTACTCGTGGTCCTGAATGTGTTTATTGAATATCCTATTTACTTGCGCTTGCTTTCTCACCTTCATTTGCCGTTACACCACATTTAAATGCAGGTTTGTATAATATTCCTTAAAATATCACGGTGCAAGATTTGCTCGGTACACATGATCCTGAATGCTTGCGCAGCATTTATTCTTATTTGTCTACATATTTTATCTTCTTTACAAATCTTGTTTGGTTTTATTTTGGATAATTGCATCTAAAAAAATGTTACTTTGTAATGCGAAATCGCATACTGCAAGGTCAGCAGTGTTTTGATTTGAGTGTGCGGGCAAACATAAAGAGAACGTTGTGGTGCGTGTCCATTGCAAGATAGAACTGGCATACAACAACTAGGGCCCTATGATTTCCGCGATGCAGAAAACGCAGAGAGAATTTGTGGAAATAGTCATAAAAACAGAATTTACTGTTTAACGGAATGACACGGAATTTGCCGAATTTTGAATGAATTAATAAAAAATAGGTCATTGCACTTGCATCAAGTCACGATATGAAATAATGTCTGTAAATATTAATCCGGAACAGTCTATTTAAATATGAATCCTGCATGTTCTGCGTGTCTCTTCACTAACGTGAAGTAGTTTTACTTTTCTGTAGTTTTTAATGGCTCTCTGCATCTTACCGACGGAGTTACCGAAGTCGTCGACAGCTGTATTTATTGCATGGATGGAGCAGAAATGTAAGTGCCTAAATCATACGCACAGATCCATTGAATGATAAATGTTTTTAAACAATACAGATGAACCGAATATACAAAGGAAACTTTTAAAATTAACCACAGCATTAACAACGACCTTGAAATAAGAGCGCGAGATTTATCTGATAATCAGATGCAAGAAAGTAGCGTTTGTTTCATTAGCAAACAGACATCTGGCGTGTTTTCTCTCAGAATCATTCGCTGATAGAGAGGAAAAGTTAAATAGAGTCGAAGACGTTTTCACACTGAAAGAGAAGCGATCTCGCTCTCATAGACATGCCAGGCTATACCTGCAGCTAAACTGAATAAAATCAGAATGAACTGATGAAACAAAACAAAAAAAACACAAATAATTTATGAATGATGCAGTGCTAATTGACATTCATTACAGTACAGAAACTATAAAGTATATTTTCTACCTTATTCTGTGCAGAAAATTTAAATAATTGCTAATTAAATGTAGCCCGGTATATAAAACAATCATAAAATTGCCATTAGGAAAAAAATATTGATTACAAATGATTGATTATTGTCCAGCAGTGTATTTGATTTATTACAGCTAATTAAAAGTAAAAAATAAGATAATTCCTTATAAAAAAAAAAAAATAATAATAATTATTATTATTATATTATTATATAGGCTACATACATAAAATGATTGTATTTGACATTTCTGTCACTTCTGAAATTATGGCTATGCCCCTGGTGTGACAAAATGTTAGCTAATACATAATACTCTTTAAGCTCTTTTTTTAAAAACTTACATACATTTCTATGTCGCATCATTAAACTAGCATTTAACAATGGACAAAAGTTTTTTTTTTTTTCTAACCTATGGTTCTCTAACCATAAATGCTACTGTAATTTGCCCCCTGACTAAGTATTTAAAGAATTTAGTAGAAGCATTTAAATAATCCTGTGATTGCACTTGAAGAATGCAGAATCAAATCATTATAATCGAATCGAATTTAATTGTGAATCGAATCTAATTGAATCGTTCTAAATTAGCAAAAATCGTTCTTGAATCAAATCGAAAACCTATGAATCGTAATCGAAGTGAATCGCTGCCTTGCCAAAGATACACAGCCCTATCGATTACTAATTCTAGAGAGCCAGCACTGTGAATTTCATCTTACAGCCAAGAAGAAAATATTTATTTATTAATAAGTAATTAAAATGTATATATTAAGGCTCATTGTGGATTATAGATGTAAATTTAATATAAACCCGTGTTTAGTTAAATAATGCAACGGATAATGACAAATGAACAATTAGTAACTAGAAAAATCTTACGTGGGGCCAGACCTAATTAAATACCCTCTATACATTTCTGTTAAAGTTTTCAAAGCATTTTATACTCCTTTGCATAAATTCTTATTTCAGAACGGTTCGTAATGGAGAGATGTCTTAACACTGATTTTCCTTTTGAAACACAAATTGAAAATCACATAAAGCTCAACCCTCCCCCCACGCGTTTGAGACATGCTGCCGAGCAGAGTTTTAGTTGAGTGCTGTTATTCTGCGAGGAGTGGATTTTTTAAAAGTCTGAGTGTCGTGGCTTTCACTCGCTACAAGAGCACTCACCACCACTCCATCATGAATACAATTCATGCTAACAGCCCATAATATAACTGCATATTTAGCAAGAATTCACATGATAAACATATTTAGCTACAGCTTGATGCACATAATCTTTCAGATCAGAAATATACAATGACGACAATGCTTGAGCGTTATAGGCTAGTTCTCAAGAAATTTGTCTTTTCCTTTTACTGATTATTTTCAGGTTATAGAATGATTTAAACAGATACAGCACATTCACAAACAATCGCTGTCGCAATAATGCATTCAAACAAATATAATTTTACAGTGCTTCTTCATCATCTGTAACTGATTTTGAAATCTGTAAGAAATTCATCAATCTGTAGATAAAATAACTGGTTAAAATGTACTGTTATTTTCATCACAAAACAATATGCACATCAGAAAGCAGCAATTATACCTTTTAATGCTGACAATGTTATTATGGGTTTGAGCACGCAGTAATTGTTAGGATTATTATTATTATTATTATTATTATTATTCTGCCTAGAACTGAACGTGCAGCTCAAACCGTAAGGCCTAGAGAGCTGAAATTTGGACAGATCGTAGAGCTCAATTTGGGGAGAACTGATCAAAGTCTCAGCTAAATTGGCAAAACGGGGGCGCTACAGCGCAAAAAAAAAAAAATGGACATTGTTGGCCGCAGGTCGTAAACCATTAGCTGTAGACTTAAAAACATTACATCGTTGCAATCCTTGGGTTAGCCTGAACAAAAGTGTACACTGCCATTTTTAGCTGTTTACGGCGCAGTTTTCTCGCAAAATTGAGTCAAGTCTGAAAATCTACTTTTGCAAAATAGTTCTAGGTTAACATCCAATCAGAACCAAACCACTGCAGAAATAATCTCTGGACATTCAATAATCAATAATTATCGAAAAAAAGTTTAAATTTAGATTCTTACGCGAAGCAGTATCCCAAAAAGCGTCTATGCAAACGTTAGCCAAATGTAATTTTAGCTATAACTCTTGAACTGTATGAGATATCTTCATCAAACTTGGCAGACATGTGTATAATCTCAATGTTTGGTGAAAAAAAAAATTGCGCACCTCTGCCACTTGGGGGCGCTATAAGATGGAAAAAAAACAACATAAATGGCTATAACTCCCCAATCATTGGTCAGATCAACTTGAAAATTGGCATGCAGTGTCTTTGTCCTCAAAGGTACTTATGTCCCTTCAGACATTTGCGTATCTCAAAAAACATGGCCGCCATTGGCCAAACAATTCTAAACACTTATATGGCAGGGTTAACGGAGGTCAATCGGAACGAAACTTGGTGGGCCTGTTCCACTAAAGGCTCTAAAGGTCTGTAAGAATTTCGAAAGACATTGGCCACTAGTTGGCGCTAATGAGTTTTTTGGCTCTGTAATCACGTGGTGTTTCACGTATCCACACAAAATGCATATCATTTGATAGATCTCGTCATATTGCACATCTTTGCCTCAAGAACCAATTGCTGTCAATCAAATCATTCATGAATTATTTACAAATATTTTAAAAACCTACTTTTGTGAACTAGTCCTAGGTTCTTTGCCCTATCAGTACCAAACCACTGCAGTAATATTTTGTGGACTCTCTAGATCAATAATTATCAAATAAATGTTGAATTTTGTCTTTTGGTTCGCTTTAAAGGGCTCATTTAGAAAAGGGGAGTAGCCAAACATACCCCAAAGCCTATAAAACCAAAGAAATAGTCAAAACCTTATGAAAGTTTTATGGAGATCGGTCCATAGGGGGTGCTATAACAGTTGAAATTATCTCAAAAACACATTTTCAATAAAAAATGAATCATTTTGTAGGACATGATCA
Organism: Carassius auratus; assembly: GCF_003368295.1. Lineage (NCBI taxonomy): Eukaryota > Metazoa > Chordata > Actinopteri > Cypriniformes > Cyprinidae > Carassius > Carassius auratus. The sequence goes on along the minus strand of NW_020528237.1, from coordinate 1,749 downwards.
TACATTCACACAAACACTAGATCTTTATATCATATGATAGATATCCTGTTTATGAACAACTATGTCCCTTGGAACATTCACAAATATATTAAAAACATACCTTCGCGAACTTGTACTGGGCTTTTCGCCCAATCGGAACCAAACCACTGCAGTAATATTCTGTGGACTCTCTAGATTAATAATTATCTAAGAAAATTATGAATTTTGTCTTTTGGTTAGCTATAAGGCTCATTTAGAAAAGGTGAGTGGCCAAACATACCCCAAAGCCAGGGTCGGCACCACGAGGGGGTCCCAGGGGGCCTGGCCCGGCCACCTAGGTTACTGTGCCCCCTCACCTCTAGTCAGCACACCCCCCTGCCTCAGAGCGCAATTTCAGCCATTGAGACTCAAGCTGTGTGTGTGAAATCGCTCAATCATTCACTCATTCACTAATCCCTAAATAGTGTATGGCAGTTGAGTTCACTATATCAGGAAGGAGTGAACAAATAGATAAGTGAACAGATTCGGGCAGTGACGTATAGCCTACACTGTGCGTGAGGCTGTTGCAAAAAACATTGCCATATGTACTTTTATATTACATGTACCTAATTTTAGAAAATAATACTAATAGCAATAATAATCAAAATTACTTTATATTGCAGTTATACATACCTCCGCTTCAGCTTTGTGGTTTCATCCATGGTATATAATTATTAATTTATTTTTGTAATGCTTTTATGTTCATAATCATTAAATGCTATTAAAATAACGTACTGAGAACAAAAATAAACACACAAACACTTTAATAATTATGAATTATTATTTTTAGTATCTTGACACTTGCTCAAGCAGTGTTTTGAGCTCAAATAAGATGTTTGTAAAGCGTCCTCAGGCGACCGTTAATTTTACATCAGAATACACTACCTGTTATTAATGAAATTTTTTTTAATTATCTATCAAATTATCATCATTTTTGTAAGTTAACAACGATGCCACCATAGTAAATTAGTCAAATTTTAAACTGAGTTATTGCCTACATAACATATTTTAATATAAGTAATGTAGGAAAAACTTTAAACAGAAATAACAAAAATGTAAACTTCATCTCTCATTCAAACTCGCTCGCTCTCGCTCTCTTCCAGCTCGACGCTACTCCACATTGGATTGTGAGAAATAGTGCTCCAGCGAGTGTACATCGGTTGTACACTCGAAATCAGAATGAATTGTGGGTAAAAAGTAGTTGACAAATGTAGGAATGAAGTAGTTCACTCAGAATTCGGACTGCACTACAAAATGTCTGACATCCCATATAGTGCACTATATAGTGGATAGGAGCGGTTTCGACACAGCAACAGGCACAGTGACGGTTCCACTGTGCCCTCTTATTCCCTGACATATATATATATATATAATATTATATAATATATATATATAATATATATATATATATATTAATTTTTTTTTTTTTTTTTGCATATTAATTTAGTTTTACTAGAATAAAATCAGCTTTGCAACTTTGCGTGAAAAACTCGCGACAGGCGATTAACTAAATTACGTCACTAGCAGCTTGTATGTAATTGTTGAAATATGACTGTATACAACATGATGTTAAATATTCTTTTTTCAGTCAACTTCTATTCTTTGTTCAATTCATAATAATCTGTATTCATCTAAAACACCTAACACGCTTGATCATTCAAGCAATCATGGATTTAAGGAAGTGATTTTTACAACCTCAACAACAGTGAAAACTGTCATGCCTAGCACTAG
>NW_020528236.1:0-20123 GCF_003368295.1 Carassius auratus | reverse complement strand
AAATCTTGTGTTTTGAGACCTTTTCTACTGTTATAGCGCCACCTATGGTCCGATCTCCATGAAACTTTGCATGCTTGTTAAAAGTGATATGATACATGATTTCTCCGAGTTTCATAAAGTTTTGAGTTTCGTTTAGGTTTTATAGGCTTTGGGGTATGTTTGGCCACACCCCTTTTTCTAAATTATCCCTTTACAGCTAACCAAAGGACAAAATTCAACATTTTTTTAATAATTATTGATCTAGAGAGTCCACAGAATATTACTGCAGTGGTTTGGTTCCGATCGGACAAAAAACCTAGACTAGTTAGCAAAAGTAGGTTTTTAACATATTTGTGAATAACAATTGAACGATTTGATTGACAGCAATGGTTCTTGAGGCAAAGTTGTGCATTATGAGGAGATCTATCAAATGATATGCATATTGTGTTGATACATGAAACACCACGTGATTACAGAGCCATAAAACTCGTTAGCTGCCAACTAGTGGCCGATTTCTTTCAAAATTCTTACAGACCTTAAGGTTCATGAGTCGAACGTACCCAGCGAGTTTCGTTCCGATCAACATCCGTTAACCCTTTCAAATAGGTGCTTAAAATTGTTTGGCCAATGGCGGCCATGTTTTTTGAGATATGCAAATGTCCTCATAGGTACTTGTGCCCCTTCAGACCAAGACACTGCATACCCATTTTCAAGTCGATCGAGCCAACGGTTGCCTGGTTATAGCCATTTATGTGTTTTTTAAATCTTATTGCGCCCCCAAGTGGCAGAGATGTGCAATTTTTTTTATTTGACCAAAGATTGAGCTCATACATATGTATACCGAGTTTGGTGAAGATATCTCATTCCGTTCAAGAGTTATAGTCAAAATAGCATTTGGCTAACGTTACCATAGACGCTTTTGGTGTACTGTTTCGCGTTAGAATTGAAATTTCAACTTTTTTTTGATAATTATTGATATTGAGTGTCCAGGGAATATTTATGAAGTGGTTTGGTTCTGATTGGTTGAAAATCCTAGGACTAGTTCGCAAAAGTAGATTTCGGATATAGCTCGATTTTGCGAGAAAACGGTGCGTCGTAGACCCCAAAAAGGCGCCGTGCACTTTTGTTCGGGCTAACCCAAGGATTGCTAGGATGCCATGTTTTTGAGTTTATGGCTAACGGTTTACGATTCACGGCCAAAAATGTCGAAAAATTTTAGTTTTTTGCGCTGTGGCGCCCCCGTTTGGCCGATTGGGCTGAGACTTTGATAAGTTCTCCCCAAAATGAGCTCTACGATCTGTCCAAATTTCAGCTCTCTAGGCCTTACGGTTTGGGCTGCACATTCAGTTCTAGGGCGGAAGAATAATAATAATAATAATAATAATAATAAAAATCCTAACAATTACAATAGGGTTTCAGCACTGCGTGCTTGAACCCCTAATTAAAGCTGCAAGCAGCATTTACGGGGTTCAAGCACATTAAGGCCTCTGAGGTGGTCTGAGCCAACCTGGATGTACGGATGACAGTTAAACACATCCAAAACGGAGAATAGGCTGACAGACAGACACACGCACTGAAATTAAATGATTAAACTAGTTTTAAGAGTTTGGATGTCATTTTCAGGTTTCACTGTAATCATAATGTGGCAAAATTTTAAAAACTGGTAAGTCTGTATGAACAAAATGGAAAACTTTAACTCAGTGAGATTTAAAATGTTGTAACAGTGTTTTTTTTTTTATTTATTTAGGCATGAATTCATAAATCTTCTCAAAAAGTACTGTTTCAATTTGCTGAATGAGCCCATTAGTGGTCTTCCGCTGCCATCTAGTGGTTGCATTTACTCAAACAACACTGTTTTTAAACATAACTGTTATAGTGTAAAGTTTTTTGCCCAATCTCTCTTAAATTTTGCATGCTTGTTTAGAATGAAATTAGGCTTTATTTTACACAGTTTTGATAGTTTGTGGGCTTTCTGTTTGTATAAATAGGCCTTTGTGTACACTGTGAAAAGAACATATTATACAATCACTGGTTTATAGTTGTCCAAATGCAATTTTTCAACATGTTTTTGATTATTATTGACCTTCAGAGTCTAGAGAATTGTACTTCAGTGGTTTTATTGATTTTCAGCTTAAAGCCTTGGACTACTTTGCCAAAGTAACTTTTTTAAATAATCTTCAATATTTAATTAACAGCTTTATTGACAACATTGGTCCCAAAAGTTGTTCAGAATGAGGAGATCTATCATATGATTTGAAGATCTAGTGTTTATGTGAATATATGAGCATTTTCAGACAATTTGAGGCCATTTACCATATCAATCTTATGTTTTGAGACCTTTTCTACTGTCATAGCGCCACCTGTGGTCCGATCTCCATGAAAATTTGCATGCTTGTTAAGAGTCACCTGTTACATGTTTTCACCAAGTTTCATAAAGTTTTGAGTTTTCGTTTAGGTTTTATATGCTTTTGGGTATTTTGGTCACGCCCCTTTTCTAATTTAGCCAGTTAAAGCTAACCAAAGGACAAAATTCAACATTTTTTTGATAATTATTGATCTAGAGAGTCCAGAGAATATAACTGCAGTGGTTTGGTTTCGATCGGGTAAAAAATCTGGGACTAGTTCGCAAAAGTAAGTTTTTAACATATTTTTTGAATAACAATTGAACGATTTGATTGACATCTTCGCTCCTTGAGGCAAAGTTGTTCACAAAGAGGAGATCTATCATATGATATGAAGATCTAGTGTTTGTGTGAATGTATGAACATGTCCTACAAATTGTGATCATTTTCTATTGAAAATGTGTGTTTTTGAGGCTTTTTCAACTGTTATAGCGCCACCTATGATCCGATCTCCATGAAACTTTGCATGCTTGTTAAGAGTCACCTGATACATGATTCCACGAAGTTTCATAAAGTTTTGAGTTTTCGTTTAGGTTTTATAGGCTTTGGGGTATGTTTGGCCACACCCCTTTTACTAAATTACCCCTTTACAGCTAACCAAAGGACAAAATTCAACATTTTTTTGATAATTATTGATCTAGAGAGTCCACAGAATATTACTGCAGTGGTTTGGTTCTGATCGGACAAAAAACCTAGGACTAGTTCGTAAAAGTAGTTTTTAACATATTTGTGAATAACATTTGAACGATTTGATTGACAGCAATGGTTCTTGAGGCAAAGTTGTGCATTATGAGGAGATGTATCAAATGATATGCATATTGTGTTGATAAGTGAAACACCACGTGATTACAGAGCCAATAAACTCGTTAGCGCCAACTAGTGGACGATTTCTTTCAAAATTCTTACAGACCTTAAGGTTCATGAGTCGAACGCACCCAGCGAGTTTCGTTCCGATCAACATCCGTTAACCCTTTCAAATAGGTGCTTAAAATTGTTTGGCCAATGGCGGCCATGTTTTTTGAGATATGCAAATGTCCTCATAGGTACTTGTGCCCCTTCAATCAGAGACACTGCATACCAATTTTTAGGTCGATCGAGCCAACGGTAGCCTAGTTATAGCCATTTATGTGTTTTTTCTTTTTATAGCGCCCCCAAGTGGCAGAGGTGTGCAATTTTTTTTATTTGACCAAAGTTTTAGGTCTTACAAATGTGTAGCAAGTTTGGTTAAGATATCTTATTTCTTTCACGAGTTATAGCCTGTTGCGTAAAATTGCTCCTCGACTTTCGAACGTTTTGGCATCCCATTACGACAGCGAGTCGAAATTTCAACTTTTTTTGATAATTATTGATATTCCCTGGCCAGAGAACATTTCTGCAGTGGTTTGGTTCAGATTGGGCGAAAAAACCTAGGACTAGTTCGCAAAAGTAGGTTTTGGACATACGTCAAATTTGCGAAAAAACGAGGCCTCCTAGACCCAAAATCAGAGTGACCGTTTTTAATTTCGCATGACCCACGGATTCCGGAAATGTAAAATATTTGGCTCTATGATAAGCGGTTTAGGAGTTATTAGCACTAACGCATTTTTGATCACTGTAGCGCCCCCTTTAGGCCGATTGGGGTGAGCCTTTGGATCTGACAAGAAGGCCGGACTTCTACCATCTGACCAAGTTTCAGCTCTCTAGGCCTTACGGTTTGGGCTGCACGATCAGTTTGAGTGGAGAATAATAATAATAATAATAAAAAATCCTAACAGTACAATAGGGTTCAGCACTGCGTGCTTGAACCCCTAATAATAAAAATCCTAACAATTACATAGGTTCAGCACTGCGTGCTTGAACCCTAATATAATAAAATATAATAATTCTGAGGCATGGTCCGGGGTTCAACACTGGCTTGGTTCTGGAACCTGGATGGCATGGGATGAATTTAAACACATCCAAAAATGGAGAACAGGTAACAGACAGACCACCACACACTGAAAGTAAATGATTTATAGGGACTAATTGATATGTATACTCTATAAGGATATGCCACACACAACACACACAGAAAAGACACACATATACCCATGCACAAACATTTGTTGCAGATATAGGTATTTGAAATAAGTGATAGGTGACAATAAACTTATTGCCAAGTCTTCTCTTTTTAAGAGGTTTAGATGTCAGTTTTACAGGGTTAACTGTAATCACAATGTGGAAAAATAGTGAAAAAACTGATATATCTGTAAGAACAAAATGGAAAACATTGACTCAATGAGATTTAAAATGTTTTAACAGTTACATTTTTAATGTTTTGGGATGAATTCATGAATCCTTTCAACAGTACTGTTCAACTTAACTGAATGAGCCCATTAGTGGTCTTTCACTGCCATCTAGAGGTTATAAATTGCATTTACTCAAGGAACACTGTTTTTAAACATGACTGTTATAGTGTTTTTTTTTTTTTTTTTGCCCAATCTCTCTTAAATTTTGCATGCTTGTTTAGAATGAAATTATGCATTGTTTTACACAGTTTTGATAATGTGTGGGCTTTCTGTTTGTATTAATAGGCCTGTGTGTACACTATGAAAAGAACATATTATAAAATTACTGGTTTATAGTTGTCCAAATGCAATTGGTCAACATGTTTTTGATAATTATTGACCTTCAGAGTCTACAGAATTGTACTTCAGTGGTTTTACTGATTTTCATCTTAAACCGTATCACAAGTATGCCAAAGTAACTTTTTAAATAATCTTGAATATTTAATTAACAGCTTTATTGACAACATTGGTCCCAGAGGCAAAGTTGTTCAGAATGAGGAGATCTATCATATGATATGAAGATTTAGTGTTTTTGAATGAATATATGAGCATTTTCAAACAATTTGGGGCCATTTACCATATAAATCTTGTGTTTTGAGACCTTTTCTACTGTTATAGCGCCACCTATGGTCTGATCTCCATGAAACTTTGCATGCTTGTTAAGAGTCACCTGATACATGATTTCACTGAGTTTCATACAGTTTTGAGTTTTCCTTTAGGTTTTATAGGCTTTGGGGTATGTTTGGCCACACCCCTTTTTCTAAATTACCCGGTTACAGCTAACCAAAGGACAAAATTCAACATTTTTTTAATAATTATTGATCTAGAGAGTCCACAGAATATTACTGCAGTGGTTTGGTTCCGATCGGGCAAAAACCTAGGACTAGTTCGCAAAAGTAGGTTTTTAACATATTTGTGAATAACAATTGAACGATTTGATTGACAGCAATGGTTCTTGAGGCAAAGTTGTGCATTACGAGGAGATCTATCAAATGATATGCATATTGTGTTGATATGTGAAACACCACGTGATTACAGAGCCATAAAACTCGTTAGCGCCAACTAGTGGCCGATTTCTTTCAAAATTCTTACAGACCTTAAGGTTCATGAGTCGAACGTACCCAGCGAGTTTCGGTTCCGATCAACATCCGTTAACCCTTTCAAATAGGTGCTTAAATTTGTTTGGCCAATGACGGACATGTTTTTTGAGATATGCAAATGTCCTCATAAGTACTTGTGCCCCTTCAGACCAAGACACTGCATACCGATTTTCAAGTTGATCGAGCCAACGGTTGCCTAGTTATAGCAATTTATGTGTTTTTTCTATCTTATAGCGCCCCCAAGTGGCAGAGATGCGCAATTTTTTTGATTTGACCAAAGATTGAGCTCATACATATGTGTACCGAGATTGGTGAAGATATCTCATTCCGTTCAAGAGTTATAGTCAAAATAGTATTTGGCTAACGTTAGCATAGACGCTTTTTGGCGTACTGTTTCGCGTAAGAATTGAAATTTCAACTTTTTTTTAATAATTATTGATATTGAGTGTCCAGGGAATATTTATGAAGTGGTTTGGTTCTGATTGGTTGAAAATCCTAGGACTAGTTCGCAAAAGTAGGTTTCGGATATAGCTCGATTTTGCGAGAAAACGGTGCGTCGTAGACCCCAAAAAGGCGCCGTACACTTTTGTTCGGGCTAACCCAAGGATTGCAACAATGCCATGTTTTTGAGTCTACGGCTAACGGTATACGATTTACGGCCAAAAATGTCCAAAATTTTTGTTTTTTGCGCTGTAGCGCCCCCGTTAGGCCGATTGGGCTGAGACTTTGATAAGTTCTCCCCAAATTGAGCTCTACGATCTGTCCAAATTTCAGCTCTCTACGCCTTACGGTTTGGGCTGCACGTTCAGTTCTAGGGCAGAAGAATAATAATAATAATAATAATTAAAGCTGCAAGCAGCATTTACGGGGTTCAAGCACATTAAGGCCTCTGAGGTGGTCTGAGCCAACCTGGATGTACGGATGACAGTTAAACACATCCAAAACGGAGAATAGGCTGACAGACAGACACACGCACTGAAATTAAATGATTAAACTAGTTTTAAGAGTTTGGATGTCATTTTCAGGTTTCACTGTAATCATAATGTGGCAAAATTTTAAAAACTGGTAAGTCTGTATGAACAAAATGGAAAACTTTAACTCAGTGAGATTTAAAATGTTGTAACAGTGTTTTTTTTTTTTATTGTTTAGGCATGAATTCATAAATCTTCTCAAAAGTACTGTTTCAATTTGCTGAATGAGCCCATTAGTGGTCTTCCGCTGCCATCTAGTGGTTGCATTTACTCAAACAACACTGTTTTTAAACATAACTGTTATAGTGTAAAGTTTTTTGCCCAATCTCTCTTAAATTTTGCATGCTTGTTTAGAATGAAATTAGGCTTTATTTTACACAGTTTTGATAGTTTGTGGGCTTTCTGTTTGTATAAATAGGCCTTTGTGTACACTGTGAAAAGAACATATTATACAATCACTGGTTTATAGTTGTCCAAATGCAATTTTTCAACATGTTTTTCATTATTATTGACCTTCAGAGTCTAGAGAATTGTACTTCAGTGGTTTTATTGATTTTCAGCTTAAAGCCTTGGACTACTTTGCCAAAGTAACTTTTTTAAATAATCTTCAATATTTAATTAACAGCTTTATTGACAACATTGGTCCCAAAAGTTGTTCAGAATGAGGAGATCTATCATATGATATGAAGATCTAGTGTTTATGTGAATATATGAGCATTTTCAGACAATTTGAGGCCATTTACCATATCAATCTTATGTTTTGAGACCTTTTCTACTGTCATAGCGCCACCTGTGGTCCGATCTCCATGAAAATTTGCATGCTTGTTAAGAGTCACCTGTTACATGTTTTCACCAAGTTTCATAAAGTTTTGAGTTTTCGTTTAGGTTTTATATGCTTTTGGGTATTTTGGTCACGCCCCTTTTCTAATTTAGCCAGTTAAAGCTAACCAAAGGACAAAATTCAACATTTTTTTGATAATTATTGATCTAGAGAGTCCAGAGAAAATTACTGCAGTGGTTTGGTTTCGATCGGGTAAAAAATCTGGGACTAGTTCGCAAAAGTAAGTTTTTAACATATTTGTGAATAACAATTGAACGATTTGATTGACATCTTCGCTCCTTGAGGCAAAGTTGTTCACAAAGAGGAGATCTATCATATGATATGAAGATCTAGTGTTTGTGTGAATGTATGAACATGTCCTACAAATTGTGATCATTTTCTATTGAAAATGTTTGTTTTTGAGGCTTTTTCAACTGTTATAGCGCCACCTATGATCCGATCTCCATGAAACTTTGCATGCTTGTTAAGAGTCACCTGATACATGATTCCACGAAGTTTCATAAAGTTTTGAGTTTTCGTTTAGGTTTTATAGGCTTTGGGGTATGTTTGGCCACACCCCTTTTACTAAATTACCCCTTTACAGCTAACCAAAGGACAAAATTCAACATTTTTTTGATAATTATTGATCTAGAGAGTCCACAGAATATTACTGCAGTGGTTTGGTTCCGATCGGACAAAAAACCTAGGACTAGTTCGTAAAAGTAGGTTTTTAACATATTTGTGAATAACATTTGAACAATTTGATTGACAGCAATGGTTCTTGAGGCAAAGTTGTGCATTATGAGGAGATCTATCAAATGATATGCATATTTCGTTGATATGTGAAACACCACGTGATTACAGAGCCATAAAACTCGTTAGCGCCAACTAGTGGCCGATTTCTTTCAAAATTCTTACAGACCTTAAGGTTCATGAGTTGAACGTACCCAGCGAGTTTCGTTCCGATCAACATCCGTTAACCCTTTCAAATAGGTGCTTAAAATTGTTTGGCCAATGGCGGCCATGTTTTTTTGAGATATGCAAATGTCCTCATAGGTACTTGTGCCCCTTCAGACCAAGACACTGCATACCAATTTTCAAGTCGATCGAGCCAACGGTTGCCTAGTTATAGCCATTTATGTGTTTTTTCGATCTTATAGCGCCCCCAAGTGGCAGAGATGCGCAATTTTTTTTGTATGACCAAAGATTGAGCTCATACATATGTGTACCAAGTTTGGTGAAGATATCTCATTCCGTTCAAGAGTTATAGCTAAAATAGCATTTGGCTAACGCTAGCATAGACGCTTTTTGGTGTACTGTTTCGCGTAAGAATTGAAATTTCAACTTTTTTTTGATAATTATTGATATTGAGTGTCCAGGGAATATTTCTGAAGTGGTTTGATTCCGATTGGTTAAAAATCCTAAGACTAGTTCGCAAAAGTAGGTTTCGGATATAGCTCGATTTTGCGAGAAAACGGTGCGTCGTAGAGCAAAAAATGCAGCTGTGCACTTTTGTTCGGGCTAACCCAAGGATTGCAACGATGCCTTGTTTTTGAGTCTACGGCTAACGGTTTACGATCTGCGGCCAAAAATGTCCAAAATTTTAGTTTTTTGCGCTGTAGCGCCCCCGTTAGGCCGATTGGGCTAAGACTTTGATAAGTTCTCCCCAAAATGAGCTCTACGATCTGTCAAAATTTCAGCTCTCTAGGCCTTACGGTTTGGGCTGCACGTTCAGTTCTAGGGCGGAAGAATAATAATAATAATTAAAGCTGCAAGCAGCATTTACCGGGGTTCAAGCACATTAAGGCCTCTGAGGTGGTCAGAGCCAACCTGGATGTATGGATGACAGTTAAACACATCCAAAATGGAGAACAGGCTAACAGACAGACACGCACACTGAAAGTAAATGATTAGACTAATATATGTATACTCTATAAGCATATGCACACACACACACACACACACACACACACACACACAAAGACACACAAAGATACACATATATATGCACAAACATTTTGTTGCAGATATAGGTATTTGATAAAAAGTGATAGGTGACAATAAGCTTATTGCAAGTCTTCTCTTTTTTTAGAGTTTAGATGTCATTTTCAGATTAAACTGTAATCATAATGTGGCAAAATTGTTAAAACTGATACATCTGTATGAACAAAATGGAAAACATCAATTCAATGAGATACAAAATGTTATAACAGTTAATTTATTAATGTTTTGGCATGAATTCATAAAAACAGTACTAGCTGAAAGAGCCCATTAGTGGTCTTCCGCTGCCATCTAGTGGTTATAAATTGCATTTACTCAAACAACACTGTGTTTTTAAACATAACTGTTAAAGTGTTGTTGTTGGGTTTTTTTGCCCTATCTCTCTTAAATGTTGCATGCTTGTTTAGAATGAAATTATGCATTACTTTACACAGTTTTGATAATTTGTGGGATTTCTGTTTGTATTAATAGGTCTTTGTGCCTCTGGGGTGGTCTCGGCCAACCAGGATGTATGGATGACATTTAAATACATCCAAAAGACAGACACACACACACTGAAATTAAATGATTAAACTAGTTTTTAAGAGTTTAGATGTCATTCAGGTTTCACTGTAATCACAATGTGGCAAAATTGTAAAAAATGATGTGTCTGTATGAACAAAATGGAAAACATTGATTCAATAAGATGTAACATGTTATAACAGTTAATTTATTAATGTTTTGGCATGAATTCATGAATCCTTTCTACAGTACTGTTCATTTTAACTGAATGAGCCCATTAGTGGTCTTCCGCTGCCATCTAGTGGTTATAAATTGCATTTACTGAAACAACACTGTGTTTCTAAACATAACTGTTATAGTGTTGTTATTTTTTTTATTTTTGCCCAATCTCTCTTAAATTTTGCATGCTTGTTTAGAATGAAATCATGCATTATTTTACACAGTTTTGATCATTTGTGGGATTTCTGTTTGTATTAATAGGCCTTTGTGTACACTATGCAAATAACATAATATAAAATTACTGGTTTATAGTTGTCTAAATGCAATTGTTCAACATGTTTTTGATAATTATTGACCTTCAGAGTCTAGAGAATTGTACTTCAGTGGTTTTATTGATTTTCATCTTATACCCGATCACTAGTTTGCCAAAGTACCTTTTTAAAATAATCTTGAATGTTTAATTAACAGCTTTATTGACAACGTTGGTCCCAGAGGCAAAGTTGTTCAGAATGAGGATATTTATCAAATGATATAAAGATTTAGTGTTTTTGAGTGAATATATGAGCATTTACAAACAATTTGAGGCCATTTACCATATAAATCTTGTGTTTTGAGACCTTTTCTACTGTTATAGCGCCACCTATGGTCTGATCTCCATGAAACTTTGCATGCTTGTTAAGAGTCATCTGTTACATGATTTCACTGAGTTTCATAAAGTATTGAGTTTTCGTTAAGGTTTTATAGGCTTTGGGGTATGTTTGGCCACACCCCTTTTTCTAAATTACCCCTTTACAGCTGACCAAAGGACAAAATTCAACATTTTTTTAATAATTATTGATCTAGAGAGTCCACAGAATATTACTGCAGTGGTTTGGTTCCGATCGGACAAAAAACCTAGGACTAGTTCGCAAAAGTAGGTTTTTAACATATTTGTGAATAACAATTGAATGATTTGATTGACAGCAATGGTTCTTGAGGCAAAGTTGTGCATTATGAGGAGATCTATCAAATGATATGCATACTGTGTTGATATGTGAAACACCACGTGATTACAGAGCCATAAAACTCGTTAGCGCCAACTAGTGGCCGATTTCTTTCAAAATTCTTACAGACCTTAAGGTTCATGAGTCGAACGTACCCAGCGAGTTTCGTTCCGATCAACATCCGTTAACCCTTTCAAATAGGTGCTTAAAATTGTTTGGCCAATGGCGGCCATGTTTTTTTAGATATGCAAATGTCCTCATATGTACTTGTGCCCCTTCAGACCGAGACATTGCATACCAATTTTCAAGTCGATCGAGGCAACAGTTGCCTAGTTATAGCCATTTATGTGTTTTTTCTATCTTATAGCGCCCCCAAGTGGCAGAGATGCGCAATATTTTTGATTTGACCAAAGATTGAGCTTATACATATGTATACCGAGTTTGGTGAAGATATCTCATTCCGTTCAAGAGTTATAGTTAAAATAGCATTTGGCTAACGTTAGCATAGACGCTTTTTGGTGTACTGTTTCGCGTAAGAATTGAAATTTCAACTTTTTTTTGATAATTATTGATATTGAGTGTCCAGGGAATATTTATGAAGTGGTTTGGTTCTGATTGGTTGAAAATCCTAGGACTAGTTCGCAAAAGTAGGTTTCGGATTTAGCTCGATTTTGCGAGAAAACGGTGCGTCGTAGACCCCAAAAAGGCGCCGTGCACTTTTGTTCGGGCTAACCCAAGGATTGCAACAATGCCATGTTTTTGAGTCTATGGCTAACGGTTTACACTTTACGGCCAAAATTGTCCAAAATTTTTGTTTTTTGCGCTGTAGCGCCCCCGTTAGGCCGATTGGGCCGGTTCTTTGTATCTGAGTAGCGAGCAAGACTACTACCATCTGACCAAGTTTCAGCTCTCTAGGCCTTACGGTTTGGGCTGCACGTTCAGTTTTAAGGCGGAAGAATAATAATAATAATAATAATAATAATAATAATAAAAATCCTAACAAATACAATAGGGTTTCAGCACTGCGTGCTTGAACCCCTAATAAAATCCTAACAATTACAAGAGGGTTTCAGCACTGCGTGCTTGAACCCCTAATAAAAATCCTAACAATTACAATAGGGTTTCAGCACTGCGTGCTTGAACCCCTAATAATTAAAGCTGCAAGCAGCATTTTACCGGGGTTCAAGCATTTAAGGCATCTGAGGTGGTCAGAGCCAACCTGGATGTTTGGATGACATTTAAACACATCCAAAATGGAGAACAGGTTAACAGACAGACACACACACTGAAAGTAAATGATTAGACTAATATATGTATACTCTATAAGCATATGCACACACACACACACACACACACACACACACAAAGACACACATATACATGCACAAACATTTTGTTGCAGATATAGGTATTTGAAATAAGTGATAGGTGACATAAAATTATTGCAAGTCTTCTCTTTTTCAGAGTTTAGATGTCATTTTCAGGTTAAACTGTAATCATAATGTGGCAAAATTGTAAAAACTGATACATCTTTATAAACAAAATGGAAAACATCAATTCAATGAGATTTAAAATGTTATAACAGTTAATTTATTAATGTTTTGGCATGAATTCATGAAAACAGTACTGTTTAACTAGCTGAATGAGCCCATTAGTGGTCTTCCACTGCCATCTAGTGGTTATAAATTGCATTTACTCAAACAACACTGTTTTAAAACATAACTGTTATAGTGTTGTATTTTTTTTTTGCCCAATCTCTCTTAAATTTTGCATGCTTGTTTAGAATGAAATCATGCATTATTTTACACAGTTTTGATAATTTGTGGGCTTTCTGTTTGTATAAATAGGCCTTTGTGTACACTATGCAAATAACATATTATAAAATTACTGGTTTATAGTTGCCCAAATGCAATTGTTCAACATGTTTTTGATAATTATTGACCTTCAGAGTCTAGAGAATTGTACTTCAGTGGTTTTATTGATTTTCATCTTAAACCGTATCACAAGTATGCCAAAGTAACTTTTTAAAATAATCTTGAATATTTAATTAACAGCTTTATTGACAACATTGGTCCCAGAGGCAAAGTTGTTCAGAATGAGGAGATCTATCATATGATATGAAGATTTAGTGTTTTTGAGTGAATATATGAGCATTTTCAAACAATTTGGGGCCATTTACCATATAAATCTTGTGTTTTGAGACCTTTTCTACTGTTATAGCGCCACCTATGGTCTGATCTCCATGAAACTTTGCATGCTTGTTAAGAGTCACCTGATACATGATTTCACTGAGTTTCATACAGTTTTGAGTTTTCCTTTAGGTTTTATAGGCTTTGGGGTATGTTTGGCCACACCCCTTTTTCTAAATTACCCGGTTACAACTAACCAAAGGACAAAATTCAACATTTTTTTAATAATTATTGATCTAGAGAGTCCACAGAATATTACTGCAGTGGTTTGGTTCCGATCGGGCAAAAAACCTAGGACTAGTTCGCAAAAGTAGGTTTTTAACATATTTGTGAATAACAATTGAACGATTTGATTGACAGCAATGGTTCTTGAGGCAAAGTTGTGCATTATGAGGAGATCTATCAAATGATATGCATATTGTGTTGATATGTGAAACACCACGTGATTACAGAGCCATAAAACTCGTTAGCGCCAACTAGTGGCCGATTTCTTTCAAAATTCTTACAGACCTTAAGGTTCATGAGTCGAACGTACCCAGCGAGTTTCGTTCCGATCAACATCCGTTAACCCTTTCAAATAGGTGCTTAAATTTGTTTGGCCAATGGCGGCCATGTTTTTTGAGATATGCAAATGTCCTCATAGGTACTTGTGCCCCTTCAGACCAAGACACTGCATACCGATTTTCAAGTCGATCGAGCCAACGGTTGCCTAGTTATAGGCATTTATGTGTTTTTTCTATCTTATAGCGCCCCCAAGTGGCAGAGATGCGCAATTTTTTTGATTTGACCAAAGATTGAGCTCTTACATATGCGTACCGAGTTTGGTGAGGATATCTCATTCCGTTCAAGAGTTATAGTTAAAATAGCATTTGGCTAACGTTAGCATAGACGCTTTTTGGTGTACTGTTTCGCGTAAGAATTGAAATTTCAACTTTTTTTTGATAATTATTGATATTGAGTGTCCAGGGAATATTTATGAAGTGGTTTGGTTCTGATTGGTTGAAAATCCTAGGACTAGTTCGCAAAAGTTGGTTTCGGATATAGCTCGATTTTGCGAGAAAACGGTGCGTCGTAGACCCCAAAAAGGCGCCGTGCACTTTTGTTCGGGCTAACCCAAGGATTGCAACAATGCCATGTTTTTGAGTTTATGGCTAACGGTTTACACTTTACGGCCAAAAATGTCCAAAATTTTAGTTTTTTGCGCTGTAGCGCCCCCGTATGGCCGATTGGGCTGAGACTTTGATAAGTTCTCCCCAAAATGAGCTCTACGATCTGTCCAAATTTCAGCTCTCTAGGCCTTACGGTTTGGGCTGCACGTTCAGTTCTAGGGCGGAAGAATAATAATAATAATAATAATAATTAAAGCTGCAAGCAGCATTTTACCGGGGTTCAAGCACATTAAGGCCTCTGAGGTGGTCAGAGCCAACCTGGATGCATGGATGACAGTTAAACACATCCAAAATGGAGAACAGGCTAACAGACAGACACACACTGAAAGTAAATGATTAGACTAATATATTAATACTCTATAAGCATATGCACACACACACACACACACACAAACATTTTGTTGCAGATATAGGTATTTGAAATAAGTGATAGGTGATAATAAACTTATTGCAAGTCTTCTCTTTTTAAGAGTTTAGATGTCATTTTTAGGTTAAACTGTAATCATAATGTGGCAAAATTTTAAAAACTGATATATCTGTATGAACAAAATGGAAAACATTGACTCAATGAGATTTAAAATGTTATAACAGTTCATTTTTTAATGTTTTGGCATGAATTCATGAATCATTTCAACAGTACTGTTCAACTTTACTGAATGAGCCCATTAGTGGTCTTCCGCTGCCATCTAGTGGTTATAAATTGCATTTACTCCAACAAAACTGTGTTTTTAAACATAACTGTTATAGTGTTATTTTTTTTTTTTGCCCAATCTCTCCTAAATTTTGCATGCTTGTTTAGAATGAAATTATGCATTATTTTACACAGTTTTGATAATTTGTGGGCTTTCTGATTGTATTAATAGGCCTTTGTGTGCACTATGAAAAGAACATATATAAAATGACTGGTTTATAGTTGCCCAAATGCAATTGTTCAACATGTTTTTGATAATTATTGACCTTCAGAGTCTAGAGAATTGTACTTCAGTGGTTTTATTGATTTTCATCTTAAACCGTATCACAAGTATGCCAAAGTAACTTTTTCAAATAATCTTGAATATTTAATTAACAGCTTTATTGACAACATTGGTCCCAGAGGCAAAGTTGTTCAGAATGAGGAGATCTATCATATGATATGAAGATTTAGTGTTTTTGAGTGAATATATGAGCATTTTCAAACAATTTGAGGCCATTTACCATATAAATCTTGTGTTTTGAGACCTTTTCTACTCGTATAGCGCCACCTATGGTCTGATCTCCATGAAACTTGCATGCTTGTTAAGAGTCATCTGTTACATGATTTCACGAAGGCTAATAAAGTTTTGAGTTTTCGTTTAGGTTTTATAGGCTTTGGGGTATGTTTGGCCACACCCCTTTTCCTAAATTACCCCTTTACAGCTACCCAAAGGACAAAATTCAACATTTTTTTAATAATTATTGATCTAGAGAGTCCACAGAATATTACTGCAGTGGTTTGGTTCCGATCGGACAAAAAACCTAGGACTAGTTCGCAAAAGTAGGTTTTTAACATATTTGTGAATAACAATTGAACGATTTGATTGACAGCAATGGTTCTTGAGGCAAAGTTGTGCATTATGAGGAGATCTATCAAATGATATGCATATTGTGTTGATATGTGAAACACCACGTGATTACAGAGCCATAAAACTCGTTAGCGCCAACTAGTGGCCGATTTCTTTCAAAATTCTTACAGACCTTAAGGTTCATGAGTCGAACGTACCCAGTGAGTTTCGTTCCGATCAACATCCGTTAACCCTTTCAAATAGGTGCTTAAAATTGTTTGACCAATGGCGGCCATGTTTTTTTGAGATATGCAAATGTCCTCACAGGTACTTGTGCCCCTTCAGACCAAGACATTGCATACCAATTTTCAAGTCGATCGAGCCAACGGTTGCCTAGTTATAGCCATTATGTGTTTTTTCTATCTTATAGCGCCCCCAAGTGGCAGAGATGCGCAATTTTTTTTATTTGACCAAAGATTGAGCTCATACATATGTATACCGAGTTTGGTGAAGATATCTCATTCCGTTCAAGAGTTATAGTTAAAATAGCATTTGGCTAACGTTAGCATAGACGCTTTTTGGTGTACTGTTTCGCGTATGAATTGAAATTTCAACTTTTTTTGATAATTATTGATATTGAGTGTCCAGGGAATATTTATGAAGTGGTTTGGTTCTGATTGGTTGAAAATCCTAGGACTAGTTCGCAAAAGTAGGTTTCGGATATAGCTCGATTTTGCGAGAAAACGGTGCGTCGTAGACCCCAAAAAGGCGCCGTACACTTTTGTTCGGGCTAACCCAAGGATTGCAACAATGCCATGTTTTTGAGTCTACGGCTAACGGTATACGATTTACGGCCAAAAATGTCCAAAATTTTTGTTTTTTGCGCTGTAGCGCCCCCGTTAGGCCGATTGGGCTGAGACTTTGATAAGTTCTCCCCAAATTGAGCTCTACGATCTGTCCAAATTTCAGCTCTCTAGGCCTTACGGTTTGGGCTGCACGTTCAGTTCTAGGGCAGAAGAATAATAATAATAATAATAATAATAATAATAATAATAATAATAAAAATCCTAACAATTACAATAGGGTTTCAGCACTGCGTGCTTGAACCCCTAATAATAAAAATCCTAACAATTACAATAGGGTTTCAGCACTGCGTGCTTGAACCCCTAATAAAAATCCTAACAAATACAATAGGGTTTCAGCACTGCGTGCTTGAACCCCTAATTAACTAGCCATTCTGGATGCTTGGTGTCTGAATTACCACAGTTCAGTTAAGTTAAGTTAAAGTTTGTTTGACAGTTCAGTAAAGCTTGATAGATGAAATGGCAGGTGGCAACAAGGTTTCTCAGTGCAGTGATTTGATTGGCTGTTTGTATTGTTATCCATTTACCCATCGTCAAGTTCAGTTGTGTTCACAGAACAGAATTAAGCACTAAATGGTCAAGTCCATTAGGGTGAATGGTCAGATGCTTAATTATTAAAGCATTCTGTGTCTTCACTCTGAGATTTCACAACATTAGGTTTCCCCAAAGTCAGAGCTCATGTGTGAAAATTGCAACGATTGTTGGTGTAACCTTTGAAGAAATGATTGTGTTCTGTCCATTGAGAGCGTTGTGTTGTGGGAATTGAATCCATGGCTGGCTGCTCATCCACCGTCAGCTCCGTTTATTTCATCCTATTCAAAGTTATGTGTGGCGGGCGGCTGCCTCCTTTTCAAGCCTCTGCTATTGGAAACTAATATAAAATGAATTGGTCTCTCTTTCCTGCTATCCATCCCCCATTTAAGCCCTTCTTGAAGTTCTTCCAAATTGCGTTTTAAATGCCAATTAGGAGGTTGAATGTAGTAAAATAAAAGCCAGTGCGAGTAGAATGGCCTCACCTTCTGGCTGACCAGGCTTCTGAGAGCACATGCCGAATCTTTGGCTCCGAGCACGACTTTGAAAGAAAATATCCTGCCTAATGAAACATTAATTAGAACCATAACTATTTATAAGTGATAATTAGAAACGAAGCGAGGTAAACTGGGCTCTTCCTGCAATTAATGGTGGATTAATTACGGGCCGTAATTAAGTGGCGTTTTGAAATGCGTTAAGGTGAAGTACAGAGGCACGCAATGGCTTTTGTGATCATTGGCATAATTATTCGCTGGCCGTTTGAGCCGTGCTCACTCTGAGCCCACGTAATCAGCATCATTGTGTCGTTATATGTGCACTTAAAAAGACTCGCCACTGCAATAACTGCCTAATTATTTCTAATTGGCAGTCCCAAACGCAGTCTCTGCATTGATTGTACGAGCCACTATTTAGCGGATCTGCAGGACCGATTGCTTTGAGAGGAGCAAGGACTGAAATGTGTGAATTACTAACCTGAAGAGAAATGTAGGCAGGGCTTTTTTACTGTATACCAAATATAGTGCCTGGGAAACCATGTAGTGCTAAAAAATAAACCGTCCAGATTATCAGTGAGTCATTTTCTGCAGCAGTCTGATCAGATAGTCAAAGGAGTTTGAAAACTTTTTTTGCCTACTATGCATTTATACACATTACATTGCATCACAGAAAGCTGCAAATCTAATGTTTTCGGTGAATGTTTTAAGAAAGGACAGGGAAGAGGAAAGTGATGCTCTTTCATTTTCAACATTTAATCTTTTGTTGCAATGCACTCTTGTCGTACACATCCATTGACAAATGAGAATCTCGTTGTGCTGTGAAATCAGAATAAAATCATGAAGGATATACATGCATGCATATAACTTTCCCGTCCTTTATGTTGATTCTTTTCCAGCATACAAAAAATAGAGTTTGTGGAACCAAAGCTTGGTGCAGTGTTTCAGTTGTTGGTATTGCAGGTTGGTATCTTTGCAAAATTATAGTTAGATAGTTATCTATTTGTGTTTTAAAATGCATTTATTTTCATTCTTGGACAGATTCTTTAGACAGATTAATTAAAATAACCAAAGAAACACAAACACTGAACTTACCACAGACTTGGCATAATTAAATTATTATTTAAATAATACACTTACTGGGATTAATCTCATTTCATCTCATTTTCAACGTTATTTAATTTTTTTTGTATTTTACATGAATGCAAAAAAAAAATCAAATGACTTAAGTTAAATGTTGCATAATCTTGTATGACCTGCTTAACATATGTTGTTTGTTTGTTTGTTTGAGTTTAATTATATTCTTACATTCTTCCATAATGATTTTGCTTTTATAGCTCAATGTATGTTTGTTTAATTCTCTGTGTGAGTAGACTGTCCTTTGGGATTCATTTATGTTTATCGTTTCCTGAATGTTGTCATGAGGCCTTTGTTTATTAATGATTGACTAAATTCATAGATAAATATGCATCACTCCAGGGAACTGCAATGGACTTCATTAGGAATTAATTTAAATGTAAATTAACAGAAGTTTCTGTGTTGCACATTATAGACAACATTGTTAGTATCAGTTAAAGTCTTTAAATATGTAGTTTAGTGTTTCATGAACCTTTGATTCCAAACTACTTCAGTGCCATTGACCACACTTTGATTCCGGGAGGAATTTACCCAGAATACTGGACACTACATCTACATAAAGAAAATATGTGATGCAGCTTGTTTATTATACATAAGCTCTGTATGATGCTTATCAAATATATATATATATATATATTATATATATATATATATATATATATATATATATATATATATATATATATATAAAAAGAAGTAAGATTATATATAAACATCTACAATGTACTAAAATGGAATAAAGTTATACTTTAGTTTGGTGAAATCATTCTAGAACCGGAATAAAACAAAAACAGCAGACAGGCTGAATTTCACTCTTTTACAGAAGGTGGCACTTTTGGAACAGAGTTGGAAAATAATTTCATAGAAAGCAATGTGAATGATGCTTAGTGGCA
Source organism: Carassius auratus (assembly GCF_003368295.1). Lineage (NCBI taxonomy): Eukaryota > Metazoa > Chordata > Actinopteri > Cypriniformes > Cyprinidae > Carassius > Carassius auratus. The sequence goes on along the minus strand of NW_020528236.1, from coordinate 48 downwards.
CGGCAAGTTTTTTTTTTTTTTTTTGTCAGCTGCATTTAAAATCACATC